>NC_050515.1:6936521-6982415 GCF_002922805.2 Oryzias melastigma
AACTCAGCTTCCTAAAGTCATAAATTTGACTTTTTTTCTCATAAATTTACGTTTTAAAGTCATAATTTTAGAAAAAGGGTTTGCTTGTAAAATGGCCCTAATACTACGTTGTGTATTTTTGATTAAAAAACAGATTCATTCATCTCCAGCAATATCTCTTTTAGTAAAACATAAACTGATCTTTTAATGCATTGGTATTCTGCGTCAGTGTTTTAATTTATACACTGAAGCTGGACTTGAGTTCTTGTGCAGAGCGAGATCTCACCTGAGTAGGAAGTGGCTGCGACTGTGGAGCTAAACGTGGAGCCGAGGGTGTAGGAGGAAATGGGCGCCGGGGGCTGTTGGACACTGGTGGCCACCGGATAGATGTTGTAGCTGGTGGACACGGAGCTGGAGGGAACCAGCGGCTTCAGGGCAGTCACCTGCCTCTGGGCTGGAGGAGGCTGGTTATAAATAGTGGAGGACGCTGGACTGTAAGCACTTTTCACTCCTGCTGGGGAGAAAATGGGGACAGAAAATGAGAAAAGTTTTAGGAAAAACAAACTCAAACACTCCAATGATTTGTGATGACTAGCTGCTCATTTTTCTAATAAAAGTTCAATCCTTAAAAGTGTTTAAAGTATTATTTACGAAACAGCTGCTGTTACAAGGATGTGCTAACGTTAATAAAGAGCAGGTTCCTTTCCGCTCATCCTAAAGAGTTCTTTCTCACCCTAGTACAAAGGTCTTGTTTGAGAAGAATCTGCATAGAACAGGTAAATGAGGCGACTCACCGCTCTGATAGTAGTTATCTGTGTGCGTCCGCTGAGCTGAGGCTATGCTGGTCTGGTAGTACTGTTTGTTGTCGTAGGTTGTGACAGCAGCAGGACGCCCATAGTTGTAGTTGTCCTGCTGGTGTTGGTAGAAGAGCATCATTTATGACTGTGTGATTATGAATTCAGAAATTTTTAAAAGTCAAAATAAATAATTTTCAGACAACATTAAATGATCCTGATGAAATATGAAGCTGCAGGTCTGACATGTTGATGGCACGAAACAATATTCAGAAATATTTGAACCTCATTTGAAGATGCGACCCGCCCCCTTTTGAACCCCCTTCATTGGCTGAGCGGCTGCTACATGCCCCTCCCCCTCTTCCGTTGCTCAGAGCTACACTAACGACACTTTTTACAAAATGGTAGCTTTTCTGTAAGATTTATCTCCATAGCAACCATAATATTTTTTGGTCGGCTTCTTGTGACAAACAGATCTATGCAATTTTTAGAAAAATCTACAAAAGTACATTTTTTGATTTCCTTAGCAACAAAGGTTTTTTATTAACCACGCCCACATTCTTAATATGTTCATATCATATGTGACATCATTTTGTTCAGCTTGAGCCAGGGATTTATGCCTTAAATGTTAAAAATAATCTGGTAAAAAATGTGTCCGCAGCAGTTCACCGTTCAAAATCAACAAATCTTTAAAGCAACATTTTTTTTTAGGACTTTACAGATTTTGGAACGCTCATTCACCGGGTCAAATTATTGCTCAAAGAAAACAAATACTTTTAGCTGAGTCAGCAGAAATTTCAGTGAAGTTTTTGCTACCCCCACAATACTAATATTCTGAGCCAAATAATTTATGTATTGACTTTTAACAACATTCTGATAAAAAATGTGCAAGCTAGCTTTAATCGCAACAGTTGCAAACTCGCTGTTCAAAATCTACAAAGATAAGAAAGTACATTTTCAACGTGCAGCAAGAAGCAAAATGAGACTGACCATGTCTGAGTATACCTGGTACGTCTGTGGGGTGGTGGTTGGCTGAGGTGGGTCTGGCTGTCTGTAGGTGAAGTCGGGGGGCGCCTGGTGGCTCTGGTAGGTGGGGTAAGGGGACGAGGCAACAGGCCGAGCAGCTTGAACTGAAGCTGGAGAGTAGGACGCCGTCACCACATGGGCCACGGCTGAGGCCTGCTGGACACTGTAGGCGGCTGTGGAGGGGAGGGAGTAGGAAGGGGGAGGCTGGGTACTACAGGTACGTAAAAAGGTTGTGGAAGAGACAGGTAAAATCAATGGTTTTGTAACGTATTTAGTTCTGATTTTTAGGTGAAAAAGTGGAATAAATCACCTTATTTGATAAGGTTTTCCTTAAAACAATATTTAAAACATTAATGAAGCACAGCAAATGACTATTTAAAGACAAATATAACAAAAAAAAGAGATTTATCAACAAATAACATAGTTTTATACTAAAAAGCCAAACTTTTTAAAAAGCAAAAGAGATAGAGAGCAGCTGCCTTTGGACAAAAAACAAGTTTTTGCTTAAACGTTTTCTCAGAGAAGTTGGAATATTTTGCATAATTTGTATCTTTCCATACTTGAAAAATATAAATGATCTATTAAAATTAATTTAAAATAATCCCAGATCAATAAGAAGAGAAACCTTCAAGGTATAAATGAGGGTCAACAAAGGAAATCTTTGGAAGAACATCGAGATGTTTAATTCTCCACATAAAGACAAAAGTTCTCATCAAATAACATCAAATAAAAATGCAGGATCACTAAATTAAAAAAAATAAAAAAATTCTCCCAATGACATTTTTTCACTTCAAAAAAATACAAATATATACCATGTAGACATTAAAAAAGTACGGCAGCAAAACAGTAATTTTTCCATGATTCTCTTCTTCAAGTTGATCAAAACGTAGATGCAGAAGCATTTATAGTAACAATGATTTAGTTATCCAAATGCCAAAATAAGGGAATGATTTTGTAAAATGGACACAAACAAAAAACAAAACAATGGTTCGTATTAACTTGAAACCCAACCAGGGATGAGATCCAAACTGATGAGCTATCAGTATCTCACTCGCTTTCAGCTCCAGGAACACAAGGACAAAGCTAAAATTAAACTGCACCTTCAGGTCACAGGAGTGCTGTGGAGGAACTCACAACAAGACCCAGAAAAAATAACACAACTACAATGATCAACACAAAGCATAGAGAGAGAAACAGTGTAGCGGCTGGACAGGATTCCAGACTTCCAGAATATTTATTTAGTATTTGATGCATTTGATGCAACTGTGTCTGACATGATGACTGCAACCAACGACTCGTTCTCTTGAATATTCTGTTGGATTTTAAGGACAAGATTTGACAGCCTGCGATCATGAAGGGTCGGTTTAGCATCGAGTTCTGAGGTCATTTAAAGACTCACTCTGGTGAAAACTGTTTTTAAAATGTTCTGGCATTTCTCTCATGATGAAGGATATATATACAAACAGTATAATCAATGACTACAAATCTATATAGTATTAATAACAATAGTGTTATGTTCTTAAGGTATGGGATTCATTTAATGCTGGTTGAGGTTGTATTTGTAAAATTTTGTGTCTTTCCCAATCTTCATTTATCGTATACCAAATCGGCAGAATATTTAGTATTTTTCTTTTTAACTGATTGATTTATTGATTTGTTTAAGAGGGGCAGATAAAATAAGTTTTTTCTTCTTTCTGTCCCCTTTTCATTTTTTTTATTTTTTGTTTCCATCATGTTTGAGTTTACAACTCAATGTTATATTGTATGTTTTTCCCTATAAATGAATTAAAAAATAAATCTTGGTGAAAACAACCCAGGCAAATTAGTCACAAATTGACTGGAAAATTAAAAGTAAAAGAAAATCAAGAAATGTAAGCAAAAAAAAAATCCAACACACCCTTATAAAAATACCTTATTATCCATAAAAAATAAGTTTGTTAAACACAGTTTTATTAATTGCTCAAAAGGGTACACAATTTACATAACCCCATCCCTCGATTCTGTTTATTTTTATCAGAAAGCAAAGACAGAGGAAAAGATAAGGGAATTGTTAACATTTAAATGGACAATAAAGATTCATTTATTCAAATATTCCTGTTTGTTTACAGACTTTTAGAAGCTTCATCATCTAGCACCACAGACATATTAAGATTAAACGTTTGTGAACAAACCATCTCCTGAGGACTGAAGTTCTGTACACAGATGTGAAAAACCAGTTTGTCAAGTAAATTGGATGGAAGCCACAGCAGAAGAAGACATGAAATGTGTTGTTAATTAACCACAAAATAAACGCATTTGAGATTAAAACCACATTAATAAAGTCTGATATCAAAGATTCCCCTAAAAAAATGTAATTTATTTGTAATTACAAATGTTTTTAATAAGACAAACAAAGGTTTTGAATGTAAACTCCGTCAAATCAGCCTTGAGGCTTCGTAAATGCTTGACCGGGACTGTCCCTAATCCTAAACGCCGGCCAAAATCTCACCTCGCGCGCACCAACTCTTTCACCTCAACGAGCCCGCTAATCCTCTCTGAAACTGTCCGTTTCCTTCACGCTGCGATACAGCGTTCAGTAATGTCACCGGACACTTATTGTCACTTTTCTACAGAGGACGCCTCGGTTTATCCGAGAGGTTTCTATCCTCTCGCCTGTGAGGTCGGCCCGGGAACTCTGTGAGCTAATGCTAGCCCACCGCTCAAACCAGCGGGTCAAGCTAGCCCAACTGCCGGACCAGCCTTCACTGCTAGAGCCCCAAATCCCCAAAAGTTACCACGTCTCTTCATGTACATCACAAAAACATGCACATGGGATACAAGGCACAAAATGACAACAACGTACATCACGTGAATTACCTGTACTGTGGACCGGCACCATGTGTGAAGCCAAAATAGTTGCTTGCAGCCATTTTAGCATCCCCGGTACAGCGTAGTACTGGAGACAGCAATGAAGCAACTACAGTCGGCATCAAGAGATCTCACCCCCACGCTGCTAAACCTCACCATAGCGCTGCTTATTACTAACCCTAAATGTGACATTTTGCTATATATTTGTATTTTAATGTTTTTTATTTCTTTTTAATGTTATCTTTTACAATAAAATTGCTTTCCTATTTTGTTTTTGTCATTTTATTTCAATTGCTTTGCTAGTTTGAGCGAAAGCGGAAGTTGATGACAGGGTAACCTCTTATGTTGCTCCCACATCTCGGTTGCTGAATGTTTGTCTGATCTGTGACTCGAATTTAAAAAACAAAAAAACAAGTCCAACTCAGGAAGAAGTATGTTTATTATTATTCACATTATTCATATTATTATTATTCATATTATTATTGTTATTATTATTATTATTATTATTATTATTATGTTTAATAGATCATCTGTTTTCCCCATTTTTTATTTGATGCATTTTTATTTTTTATTATTATTTTTCCAAAACGAACCAAGTATCCACCAAGAGAAACCATAAAAAATAATATTTTTTGTTGGATTAAAAGTGGAAGAGATGTTAAAAAATCTACATATAGTTAGGTATTATTGGAACAGTATATTGCCTCGGGAACATATATTAGATTCTATTGGCTGAGTACAAGTCAAGTGACTGAATAATTCAAACGGGAGATGGTGGTATGAAAGAGCCAAGGGCAAAGACACAGAGAGGGAGCACAGGGGCTCTGATGGAGATAGATGCTGTTGCCAGGAAACAGCAGCCACATAAACGTCCACTGAATACAGCAGCAGGATTACCCACAGGGTTGAACAGACTCAGAGACTAATGCTCATTTTTCTCAAGTTGCTTGCAGGAAAACACACATTTTTTTGTGGATATTTTTGGATACAGAAAACAATCTTGGTGAAAGGATGTATGGATTCACATTAGGAGGAAAGGAAAGATGGAGGGGGAAAGGGAGGTCATGACTGCCAGAGCAGATGCATTCCTCTTAAAGGGATTTTGTGTCTTGGTGGTTGGAAGAAGAAGCCGAGAGGCAGACTGTCGACTTCGCTGAAAATCTTTCCCACACCAAAGGTGGCCGCGGCCAGAGGAGGGGAGGGGGGAGGACAGAACAGAGGTTCCTCCTGTCTTCAGACACCTGCTGCTGGCTGAGCTGCTGAGACTGAGGACGCTGTGTCTGTGCATGGGTATATTAGTGTGCATTAATAAAAGAGAAAGAGGAGGGAATTCACACTGGTGTGTCCGTTGATGTGGAGGATTGGGACTTTTTCTTTCTGTCGTGAAGCATCTAAGACTGCAGAGGAGAGACACGATTACGCAGGCACGCCTCAAAGACACAATCTGAGGGGATCTTGTGTTGCTCACGTGAGTAAAGAAACTGAATTTATATCCTTAGGTTTTCTACGCCTGGTAACATCACTGTCCATTAGCATGTCAAATCCTCTGCTCCGGTGGTTGTCCTAGTTGAGGTGACCTAGAAAGCTATTTTAATGGGCTGGAGAGGCGCAGCACATTACATGGAGGCTGATTTAACAGGAAGAAAAATACATTTTTTTGTTTATATGTTTTTTAATGGAAAGCTTAGAGTGCAAATTGTTATAGATCCTTGTTTTGATTTTTGTGCATGTTTACGTCATAGGTTGCAGCCATTCTTACAAGTCACTATATTCTATTAGTTGTTTGGGATTCTGCAGCTGAATACCTGTCCCAGACCATTCTATTCTTTTAATGGTATAAAAGGCGGCACATGGCAGAGCAGGTGGAAACTTCAAACACTGAAGTTTTGCTAGTCAGAGCAGGATGCGTGACCGCTTAAAGCATTAGCAAACACATATATAAATATTTGGTTTGCAGGTCAAACAGGTCATTCATTCCCTCTGCCATCAGACTGCACAACTCCTCTGTATGTCCAGACCAGGGCTCTGCAACCTGCGGCTTCTTTACTCTTCCACCGCGTCTCTCTGACAAAAAATATTAAATTAAATTGTAGTTATTTTAAAAACCAATAACTTTTTGAGCATAAATGTAATTTTAGTTAGACAGGTATGTCAATTTGTGGCTTCTATATCAATAAAATAAACAGTGAAATTTTAAACAGCACTAAATTTAGCAAACAACCAGCAAATGAACAGATTTTAAAAAATTGAAAAAATTGAAAGTACATATTTATATAAGAGGATAAGAACACGCCAATGTAAACGTTAGTAATAACAGGATAAACTGGAAAAGTTGTATTACCTCGAAGATGCTAGTGGGAGTGCTGAATGTGGTCGCTGAAGATGGTTTGAAAAGTACCAAAAGTGTAAGCATGAATGTGCTGATTGTTTTGATACCAAACTTGAAGAATTTGCAGAAAGTGCACAAAGAATTTGAAGAATTTCTTAAAAAATTTAAAAAATTGCATTAAATTTCAAAAATCGTAAAATGTATTAATACCAAAAGTACAAACACAAATGTCAAGAACGTGCTGATTGTTTTGATTGTTAGGTTTCAAAGTGCATTTTTACGGAGCTGAAGAATTATATCAATTGCAATATTCTTATGAATTTGGAAGATTTTGTTGTTTTACTTTTGAACATCAACGCATTGGTGCAATTGGCTCTAAAATGAGAACAAAAGTCACAATTTTGAAATAAAAATTGCAAAAGAATTTGCATAAAAAATGTAAAAATTAACTTTCAATCAATGTTAAAGTACATTTTTGATTCAGCAGTATTTCTTTCTGTTATGAGGTGAATTACAAAACACTCCACACACCTGCGCCTGTTCTGGCCCTTCTGCCAAATTTTAGAACCTTTTTGGATCACGAGTCAAAAAGTTTGCTTACGCCTGGCGTAAAATTTAAAAAAACTGCACAATATATAAATTGTAAAAGTGCAAGCAGGAATATCCTGAACATTTTGATAACAGGATTGATTAAGTTTCAAAAGTGCACAAAGTTTTTGAAGGATTTGAGGAATTTTGCATTCATTTTCAATGGGGTGAAAAATTGTGTAAATTCTTCAAAATCATAAAATATATCAATACAAAAAGTACAAACAGTAATATTTTCAACAAGCTAAACTTTTATTGCTGAAATTGCTGAAAGTGTGATTGAGTTTACCAAAAAAAATGTAAAGAAGCAGCAAAATGATCATAGTTTACTTTTAAAAGAAATTAACAGTACCCATTTTCAAAAGTAAACTATATAATTTTTAGAAAAAAATGAATTTTTTCTTTATGTTTTTTTTTTTTTAATCATACCAAAAAAGTTAATTTTTCTGTAGCATAAAATGAACACAAATACAAAGAGTTGGCTCCATCTGGGTTTTAGTTTGGGGACAAATCGTCCCAAATGGCTCTTTTAGTGCTGAAGGTTGCAAACCTCTGAAATAGACTATCAAAATTTGCAGTTATTTATTTATCTTTTTTTTGTTTGCAGTGATATTTGGTGAGCTGTGATTCGTTTTGAATTTGTGTTTGTGTTTAATTCATTGTGAATTTCTCCTTGTTAGATAAAATAAAGTTCAATTCAATCACTATTAAACCTTCAAAATTTAAGAGGACTTTTTTGTACGCTTAAAGTGTTGACAAAACTTCACCACTGCAGACTGTCTCATCACAATCTTAACACAAATTGGTAAAAAAAAAAAAAAAATCTGGTTGTCAAATAATAATAATCCAGGTTATTCCCACACTTTCTTTGCATTCCCCTTTTTCAGATTTAGTTGCTCTCATTGTTATTTTTGGGAGAACAGACTTCTAAAACCGAACTTTCTCTATTGTGATTCGACCATCAGCATGAATGAAGATCAAACGGGTTGCAGTGTGGCAGGATTACAGTGCAGTGAAGGAGGATTAATCTGGAATCTCCACACCGCCCTCTGGAATTTCACTCTTTTTCCGTATTACTTGACTTTGAGAAAAACTGAGCCCAGAAAATGAGTTCAGTCATAATAAGTCACAAGCCCGTCACATGGACGGCCCTGAGCAGGAATCTGAAGACCACGTGACTTTTGGTAATTTCACCCTTTAAATAATAATCAAAGAGCAGATTATTTGGTTTAAATATGATGGTTTTTTCACTTTTGTTGTTGAAAATGGCTGCATGTTGGTCGCTTGTTTACCCCTTCCTCCTGTAAATACTCACCAAATGTTTTTCTGCCCTCCCAGGCCCACAGATGGGCACTACAGAGGCCACTCTGCGAATGGAGAACATGGAGGTGAAAGATGAGTGGCAGGATGAAGACTTCCCCAGGTTTGACTTTTTATGGAGAGAAAATAGACTCACCTCGATTTGTGTGTGCGCCATTTTTGATTTGTGCGTAACTTTGGAATTGTGTGTGCGTAATTCTTGATTTGTTCGTAACTTTTGGCTTGTGTGTGCTCAATTCTTGATTTGTGTTTAACTTTTGGCTTGTGTGTGCTCAATTCTTGATTTGTGTTTAATTTTGGAATTGTGCGTCAATAATTCTTGATTTGTGTGTAACTTTAGGTTTGTGTGTGCGTAAATCTTGATTTGTGTTTAATTTCGGATTTGTGCGTGAGTAATTTTTGATTTGTGCGTAACTTTATAATTGAAGGGACGTAATTCTTGATTTGTGTAAAACTTCGCATTTGTGAGTGAGTAATTCTTGATTTGTGCACAACTTTGAATTTGTTTATGTGTAGTTCTTGATTTGAAACTCATACAACACATTTTGTGTACGACTTTGTGTACTTGCAATTGTGTGTTCACATGTGTGAAAATTACAGAAAAAAAAATACAAAATACTATTTCCACATGGAGAATTTAAAATTCCAAAAGCTTGAAACTAACTTAACAAATCTTTTAAAATTATGCACAAATGGTTTGTTACGCACACAAAATTGCATTTATACACAAATCTGATGTGAGACTCTTTTATGGAGCGAAAATAGTATCACCCCAATTTGTGCGTGCGTAATTCTGGATTTTTGTGTAACTGTGGAATTGTGTGCGTGTAATTCTTGATTTGTAAGTCATGAAACACATTTTGTGTATTACCTTGTGTACTTGCAATTGTGTGTTCACATGTACAAAAAAAATACAATATACAATTCATACATGCACAATTAAAATCACAACACACACAGTAAAAAAATCTTTAAAAATTATGCACAAATTGCTTGTTACGCACACATGAAAATGTATTTATGCACAAATGTGAAGTCAGACTCTTGATTCTTGATTTGTGTGTAACTTTGGATTTGTGTGCGTAATTCTTAAATTTGTAACTCATATAACGCATTTTGTGCATAACTTTGTGTACTTGCAATTGTGTTTTCACAAGGACAAAAATTACAAAATAAAAAAAAAAATACAAAATTCAATTTACACAAGCACAGCTTAAAATTCCAACAGCTTGTAACGAACTTAACATATACACTTTTAAAAATGACACATGAGTCGCTTGTTACGCACACACAAAACTGCATTTATACACAAATCTGACTCTTTTATGGAAACAAAATAGTATCACCCTGATTTGTGGGTAACTTTGGATTTGTGCGTTCAAAAATATTGATTTGTGCGTAATTTTTGTTTGTATGTGCATAATTCCTAATTTGTAACTCATACAACATATTTTGTGCATAATTTTAGTTAGTTTCAAGATGTTGTAATCATAAGTTTTGCATGTGTATTTAGTATTTTTTTTAATTTCATCATTTTTGTACATGTGAATACACAATTGCAAGTACACAAAGTTATGCACAAAATCTATTGTATGAGTTACAAATCAATAATTGCGCACACACAAACTGGGGTGAGTCTATTTTCTCTCTATACTTTTATGTACCCATCTTTCTGTCGACTAAACACTTCTGTGGAAGCTGTACATTTTCAGTTTTTGTGGAAAGTTGCATATTATATTGGCATTTGTTTGGAAACGTAATTTTTTTCGCTAAATATATTTACGTTATAGAGGCTTTATCCTGGATGTGACAATCCTTAATTTCTTTAGTATTTTGGCTATTTTTTTAGTCATTTTTCATTTATTTATACAATTGTCACATTAAATGTCTGTAATTATTGCATGCTCACTAAGTAGTATGTTGTTTTTTATACATCAGAATGACCCTTAAATTGTATCTGAACATCATGGAAGCTGAAGAAAGACTCACAGCCCTTAAAACTAGAAATAAAAGGAGTACAAACTGCAAAACATTGTTGGAATTTTGCTCTAATAATAGCAGTACTCTGAGAAAGTGTGTGCAGTCAGTGAAATGGAGAGATTTATGGACAAAAGGGCAGTGGGATGATCACCAAACCTGGAGTCCTGCCTCCCCCGTCTTCCCTCCATCCTCATCAAATGAGGAAGCAGGAAGCCAGGGAGCAGGTGCAGCAGCTCTGTGTGAGTGATCTCAGCCTACGTCATGTGATGCACCAGCAGTCGCCCATCAACAACACCATTCAGGAAAATGGTGGAAGACAGAGCCTAAACAGACAGACGGCGGCGAAAAGAAAAGCGGATACTCTGATGATGTTTCCACGGCGAGCTTAGAGGATGAGGGATGACTAAGCAAAACGAGAGCAGGAGGTGTGTCAGGTTAGAGGAGGAATTTGCATCATCTCTCAGCGAAGCAGCTCTGTGATCTAATAAGGAGGTACGATTTTTTCAGTCGGTCTGCAGATAAAAACTATGAGGATTAAAAAGAGATAAGATAAATGAGGTTTCCCGTTTGATAAATGTTCATTTCAGGAGTCTTTAAAACAAAGGAAAAGCTCCTCCAGCCTTCAGAGAATTCGTCTCTGGGGAGTTGAGTCCAACCTGCACAGATTTTTTTGTCTAGTCACACAATATTTGGAAGGTGTGGCTGTTATTTACAGTAAAAGACAATCTGCTAAGCAGCACTGCAGTCTTCTGCATTTTTAACTCATGTTTTCCTTTTGGAAACTCCTTTTAAAGTATGATTTTCACTAAATGTTATTCGTCTTTTTTCGGCAAATATACAGATAATATCAGATTTTTCATGTGTGAATACTGATTTAAAAAAATTATGTAACTCAAGCAGGTTTTTAAGTTTATTTCAAACTAGAAGTATAAAATACAAAAAAGATGACATTGAACAACTGCATTTAAAGTTAAAAAAAATGTTTCTTTCTTTTTTAACTTGATCCAAACTCAGAATTCAAAAATGACCACAAGAGACAAAGATCACGTACACAAAGATGCACAATCAAAAGTTCTCAAAGTGAAAAAATACAGAAAACAAAAACATTGAAAGTTATATTGGTTCATTGAGCCTCAAATTGAGCAGTAGACAGTGGATAAAAAAATACTTTTTTTCTTTATTTTTAATCAAATCATAATTGCATAAAATTTCTATTAAACATTTCTATGCAGTTTATAATTCTGTCTTTATTTTCCATTTTCTTTACATCTCCTTTGTCTGAAAAAATCTTATCTTTCCCAAAGTAGGAAATTAAAAACATTTCCACCATTCTAATTTAAATTAGTTTTTTATTGTAAAATTGCTGTCAAGTTCCTTAAACAGACTCAAAATGAGGTCATTGCTTTTGACACCTGGTCACTCACCTATGGGCTGTTTTTCCCTCCAGACCTCTACCTGAGTACGGAGACATGGATCCCTCTTGTGGACTCACGGACAACAGAATCTGTACGTCTCAAACTCCTCAAACTAAACATTCTCCTCCTGCACCACATGATCTGAAGCTGCTTGTGCTCTCCCTGCAGCTCCTCCCAGCTCCCTGCACGTGACTCCACCTGGAGGAGGGGGCGTGTCCTCAAGTCACCGCAAACGACGCACACTGGTCGCCCCGGAGATGAACTTGTCCTTGGACCAAAGCGAGGGCTCCCTGCTGTCAGATGACTTCCTGGACACTCCAGATGACTTGGACATCAACGTGGATGACATTGACACTCCGGATGACACAGACTCGCTGGAGTTCATCGCCAATGGCAACGACCTGGAGTGGGAAGGTGATGAGGCTAACAGAAATCTGTACCTGTCAAAATTCACATCACTATCATTAGTCTTTTACTTAAGAGTCGAAAAAAAATTTCAACATAATATTGAAAAATACAAATTAAAAACATAAAAAAGTCGGGGATCAAGACAAACAATTACAGCATTTTGTAGAATTCTCTGAGTCTTCGAGTTTGACCTTGAAGATGTTTAATGGTTTCCATTTTTTCTGTAAGATTTTCCAGGTTTTTCCAGGTTTCACAAATGCTTCCTGATCAAACTGATCTTTAATCGTATAAGGAGTGTGTGTGAAGACTTCTCTGTTTACTAAATCCAGCCAAAAAATGCCTAAATAAAACTGAACCAATGGTGCTCCAGTGGAAAGAGAAGGCCATCCCACTCCTTTATACAGTTCGCAGAACGTCACTGCCATGCAACTGGTCACAAACTGTATAGTAAATGTTGTCCAACATTTGAAAAGGTCAAAAAAATACATTTTTTTCTTTAAAAAAGAAACACAACTTATTTTGATTAAAGAAACTCAACATAATTTTCTTCTTTTAAAGAGGAAAACCTTTTTAACCAAAAAATTACAGGTTTAAAAGTGTCATTTTAAAAGTACATTAAAGTACTTGTACAACTAAAACACTTCAACATCCCTTTCAAATGTAGTAACTGGAATATTATTTTATTGGGAAACTACAATAGTTTGGACTTTTCAGCAAATAAACTAACTTTAACTGAAAAGGAGAGGTATGGACTCATTACAATAGGGAAAAATCAATTTGTGATATTTTATGTGCGATATTTGATATATTTAATTCGTTTTTATGAGCGTCCCTCTGTGCTTTACTTTTGTTTTCCTCCTAAACCTCCGACTGTGAGTTGGCAGCACACTGAGTTTCAATGTTCCATCCCTTAAAACACAAATTTTACCAAAAGAAAAGCACCATAAATTTGATGGTAAAAGCAACATGTCTATGATATAGAGTTGCAGTGATCATTAAATACAAAGAATTGTGATGTCAATCCACAATTCCTAAAAAACATTATGTTCCATATAAGAAATTTAGAAAAATTCTAATAAAACAAACAGGAATTGTAAGATACTTTCATCCACAGTGAATAAATCAGAAGAAAACTTAGAGGAGCTGACAAATCAATAAATGGAAAATACAATGTATTTACAATGTCAGAAGTTAAGAAAACAGTCTTCAATGCTGTCTTTTTGAATCTCCTTTGAGATCTCTTCTATTCTATTCTATTCTATTCTATTCTATTCTATTCTATTCTATTCTATTCTATTCTATTCCATTCTATGCTCTACTACTTCCAGTCTTTGTTGATTATAAAAATGATTCAAACTCTTATCTTAAACATCAGATTAAAAGCCGCATCATTAGACTACAAAATATCCCATTTAAGGGTTTTACACATATTATATATTTTTCATGTCACCTACAGACTTTCAGAATAAAATGCACAGTCCTTTTTACATGTAATCCGATTTGTTTCTCGTCCAGATGACGCCCCGGTGGCCTCAGCCAAAGCAAATCCCAGCAACGCGTCTGGAGAGACAGACGGAGATGCAAATGCAAACAACGGGCGGCTGTGGAGGACGGTGATCATCGGCGAGCAGGAGCATCGTATTGACATGCAGGTCATCAGGCCTTACCTTCGTGTCATCACACATGGAGGTCAGTTGTCAGAAAAAAAACAAAAACAGATCAGAGAGCATTTGAGAAACACGTCGTCTTACATTGACTCTCTCCTCAGGTTACTATGGAGAAGGCCTAAACGCTATCATTGTGTTCTCTGCCTGTTACCTGCCTGACAGCAGCTGTCCAGACTATCACTACATCATGGAAAACCTCTTCCTGTAAGTTTTTCTTCTAAACTTTTGACGTTGATCGTTAGTACCCTTATGTATCTGTTCTGATTCATTAAGAGAAGAAATATCTCCTCTGTCCTCCAGATACGTGGTGAGCAGCCTTGAGATGCTTGTGGCTGAAGATTACCTGATCATCTACATGAACGGCGCCACTCCTCGAAATAAGATGCCTGGGATCAGCTGGCTGAAGAAATGCTACCAAATGATTGACAGAAGGTAAAAAAAGGGATATTTTAGAACAGGGGTGTCAAAGTCAATCTCACAAGGGGCTTAACCCCAAAACACATCTTAGGTCGCGGACTGAACACAATAAACATTTATTGAACACTAAAACTACATCACTTTTTAACAAAATTATGAACTAGATATATAGCATTACTTGCAATAATGCTAGTGCTGATAGCTGAAGATGATAAAATTGAATGCTAAAAACTCTGAAGCTAATAGCTGACAATGCTAAAACTAATAGCTGAAAACGCTGAAGCTGATAGCTAGTTAAAATATTAACTAAATGCCAAATTAGCCTAAAAAACATAAAAAAGCAACAAACAGTTAACATGTAAGAGCTAAGCTTCAAAATGTCCTAAAAAACTGAAAAAAGCCTGAATTAGCCAAAACAGCTAACATCTAAATATTAGTCTAAATCCAAAACAGCCTAAAAAATTTAAAAAGAAAAGCCTAAATTAGCCAAAACAGCTAACATCTAAATATTAGTCTAACTCCAAAACAGCCTAAAAAATCTAAAAAGAAAAGCCTAAATTAGCCAAAACAGCTAGCATGTAGTTGAAAAATAGATAAACTTCAGAATTTCCTAAAAAACTGAAAAAAGCCTAAATTAGCCAAAACAGCTAGCATGTAAATATTAGCCTAACTCCAAAACACCCCCCAAAAATGTAAAAAGGAAAGCTTAAACTAGCCAAAACAGCTAGCATGTAGTTGAAAAATAGATAAACTTCAGAATTTCCTAAAAAACTGAAAAAAGCCTAAACTAGCCAAAACAGCTAGCATGTAAATATTAGCCTAACTCCAAAACAGCCCCCAAAAAATTAAAAACAAAAGCTTAAACTAGCCAAAACAGCTAGCATGTGGCTGAAAAAACAGCTAAACTTCAGAATTTCCAAAAAAACTGAAAAAAGCCTGAATTAGCCAAAACAGCTAGCATGTAAATATTAGCCTAGCTCCAAAACCACCCCAAAAATTTAAAAAGAAAAGCTTAAACTAGCCAAACAGCTAGCATATAGCTGAAATATTAGCTAAACTCCAAAATAGCCCAAAAAATTATTAGTCAGTGACAAAATAGTCCAAAAGGGTAGTAGAATACCAATTTTAAAAATGTTTAAACCATAACTATTTTACATGATTATGAATAATAAAAAGGCAGGAATATTATTGCAAAATAAATTATTTAAACCTTAAATAACTTTCAATATTTTATTCTTCATATACATATATTTTGTCAAAACTATGCAGGTTAGAAATAAGCGCAAGATAACATCAGGCCATTAATAACAATAAAATAAAATGATCTGGAGGGCCGAATCCGGCCCCCGGGCCTTTGATACGTGTTTTACAAGAAAACAGTAAAGTCAAAATGTGGCTGTAATTGACAGTTAAAAGGTATTAACTGATCATTGCTTTTGTGCAGATTGAGGAAGAACCTGAAGTCTCTGGTTATCGCTCATCCTACGTGGTTCATACGCACCGTCCTGGCTATTTCCAGACCTTTTATCAGGTAACAAAGGTGCTTTCAAACTGGAGTTACTTGCAGAAACAAAAGACAAACTTATATTTATCTGGATCAGGGAGATGCTTTCAGCTGTGAACTAAATGTCACAAATATGAACTCGAACCAGATTGCAAATTTCCAGTGAATCTTTAATAACCAGCACAGACTGGTTAGTGCTGTCATTCCAGGAGAAAAACTGATGTTAAAAAAAAAAGCTGGGTGTGACGAAACGTGGCTTATCTCATTTTCCAGCTAGCCCGCCTCCACTCCTCTGTTTGCGTCATCGTCCCCCCCGTGAGATGTAGGCAGAGGGCAAAGCTGGGGGGAATAAGCATTTTGAGTTCAATAGATATTTTGTAGGGCTCAGCAACCACTGTTATATCATTGATATTTCTGGAATTATTAAAACCATTTGGTTTAAGATGCAACTGGAAGAAATTTGTAGCTTATTTAGTTTAAAAAAAAACAATATACAAATAAAATATGTATATATTAGAGCAAAAATGACCATTTTTACTGCTACTATTTAAAAATTAAAGACCAAAAATGTTAAAATAGAGAACAAATTGTCCCCGTCCCATATGGGTCCCTGCCCAGATGCAAGTGACCCCAATGACCCAACTCAGGATGGAGTCAACACAGAAAGGGATGGATGCTCAACGTTAAGTCAAGAAAGTAAAGCAAGAAAAGTTTTACAAAATGATTTGAAGTAGATAATCGTTTTCAAGGAAGGAATTTACAAGAATGAAAAAAAACTGATGTTTTCATCAAAAAATGGCTTTTGACTTTTTTTGGAGCTTGAACTACTCAGAGAGCAACTCATTTTTTTCTCTATTTATATGAATTTTCTGAAAGAAAAAAGTTCCCATCCTGTCATTTTTGTGTCACAAAAAGCAAAACTTACACAAAAATATAATTTTTTTCTGCTCAGATATTCTTCAGCAATCCTCTTCTCCACTCTCTTCTTAAAGAGTTTTGACGTTTATTTAGCTCCAAAATACAATCAAAAAATTAAAAATGTTAGATCAAAATGATCATTTTAGTGCCACAATTTGAAGATTAATGACAAAAATGGTTAAAAATAGAGCATAAATTGCCGCTTTGCTAGAGTATCTGTTTTAAAACAATCCCTGCCCAGATGAGCCATTACAGACATAATGTTTTGTCATAACGTTTTGTCAAAAAAGTAAAGCAAAGAAAAAATGTTTTACAAAATGATTAGAAGCAAACAATTGTGTAAGGGAAGGAATTTGTAAGAATCTAAAAAAAAAAAAAACTGATGTTTTCATGAAAAATTGCCTTTTGACTTTTTCTAGAGCTTGATCTACTCAGAAAGCATTTTTTATTATTCTTTTTTCTCTGTTTTGTAGTACTTTATGTGATTTTTTAAAATAATAAAGTGTGACAAGAATAAAACGTATACAAAAATACCAGATTTTCTTTTTCTTTTCAAATATTCTCCAGCAATCATCTTCTCCACTCTTTTCTGAAAGCGTTTTTATTTATTTAACTCCAAATAGCAAAATATAATAAAGAATTAAAAATATTAGAGAAAAAAATATTATTTTTAATGCCACAATTTAAAAAAAATATACAAAAATTGGTAAAATATAGCATAAATTGTGCATTTGAGAGTGTATATGTCTTAAAATAAGTCCCTGCCTGGGTGCAAGTGACCTCAATGACCCATTTTAGCCGACACATGGATGGATGCACAACTTTTTGTGAAAAAAGTAAAGCAAAGAAAAAAAAATAAAAAAAATAATTTGTAAATAATTTACAACAATAAGAAAAAAAATATGTTTTAATGGAAAATTAGATTTTTTTTAATTATGTTTCATTACTTTTTTTCTCTATTTTGAAGTATTTAATAGGAAATTTCTGAAAGAATATAGTTTCCATCTTGTGATTTTTGTGTCACAAAGAACAAAACTAGCTCAAAATTATCAGAATTTATTTTTCTTTTGTGTTTCACCATTGGGTTATTGTTTCCTTGTTGTCCTCCTCAGTGTGAAGTTCATGAATAAAATCCAGTACGTTCACAGTCTGGATGAACTGGCTGAGATCGTCCCCATGGAGCACGTCCACGTCCCTGAATGCGTGGTGCAGTGAGTATCTGTGACCACTAGAGGGAAAAAGAGGCTGCAGGTGGTATCTGCAGAACCTGCTTTCACTCTGCTGAGAAATCTATGTCATATCAAGTATCTAATGTTATTCAGATCAAACAAAATAATTATTTTTACTGCAAAATGACCAAAGCATGAACTGACTGCAGTATTTCTTATGTTCAGATTTGATGAGGAGCGAATAAAAGCGCGAAGAGAAAGGTGATTTTTAAAAGACTTTTTTTTTTCACTCATATTTAACACATTTATCGCTGTAATAACGAACATGTCTGTTTAATGTTGTGACTGATCAACCTCCTGTGTGTCTGCTGTGACTGTACTGAAGGATGGAGCAGGAGCAGCGACAGCAGGAGAAGCAATCAGCGCCACAGGAAGCTGCTAAAAAGTCTGAGAGGTATCACGCTCAACAGGGTTTAAACTCATAAACCGAAGCATTTATTAGAGTTTTTTATTATTATTATTGCTTTTAAATATTTTAAAAGTTTCCGTGCTTCTCATTTTGCAGGCCAAAGTCAGTGATTGTAGATCAAGGATGATGAGTCGGGCCGAGTTTTCTCTGAAAATGAAGGTACTATAAATTTGTGTGATTTTTCCATCTGTGCAGGTTCTTTAGAAATACATCGTCATTTATCTCTGCTCTAAGATAAAATTGATATCATTAAAGGACTGGAAAAACATTGATCCACTCTCAGATACAAGTTTCTGATTTAAAATTACATTATTTTTCACATTTTCTCATCTTTTCTTACAGATTTACATTATATCACCCACATCTTTCTGCTTATTGCAATTCTTAGCTAAACTTTTTATTCCATCATTTTCGTCGTTTATTTCTTATCTTTTGGGCGTCTTCCTTCACTGGTTGTATCTCAGTTTGGCAAACCCTCCTCTTTACTGACCAATACGGTCAACCTGCCCTGTCAAAAAATATTGATCGGTAACGAGGAAAGATGATAACCAGACCCTGAGTACTGATTAGTGTTGACAAAAAGCGGAGAACTGAAATGTCTCAAAAATTACACATAAAGCAGATTCAAAACAAGAAAAACACATTTTACTCTGCAAAAGACAGACAAAGGAAAAGAACACTAATCTTAAAAATAAAATCACTAAAAAGCAGTAAGCATGTCTTTTAATAAGAATCTAGAAATAAGGAGTCCTACAAAAGCATTGAAAAAGGGAAAAATAAAAAAATCCTGTTTTATAGAATTACTTATTATAATTTTTTTGTGCTAATTTTAGGCAAATAAGTGTATTTTATATTGATTGCAGTGACAAAAAACAAGTGGAGCATGTGGAAATGACTCATTTTTAAACAAAATGAAGATACTATTTTTTTACAAGTTGGATAAATTTAATAAAATCTAAATTAGCACTTATTCTTAGATCATAAATCTATTTTTTTAACAAAATAATGACAGTATCTGCCAGTATAACTTGTCAACATCTACTGAACTTTAAATTATCATCCTTAAAAAATAGATTAGATTAGAAATTTCAAGCATTTAAAACAATAATAATGCACAAACAAATACAATCAACAGAGGTTTACATCCATAAAAAGACGTGTCAAACATAAAATAATTACCTATTAAATTATAGATAACTTCAAAGGGAGAGGGAGGAAACAAACTTATATGATTCCATCCTGGCTTAATCCTACCGTTTTGTGATTTGTGATTTTAGTTTTCCAACATGCCAACAACAATTCAGCAAGGACACACAATTGAAAAATACAAAAAACATATTGAAAACACGACATTAACAGAAAAATGGGAACATTTCTAACTAAATTTGGGCATGTTGATCAAGGATTTTTTCTTTTTTTACTTTACCTGCTGGTTAAACAACACATTTTAATACATTTCAGTACGGCATCAAAGAAATAATAATGTTAAATAGATCAACATTTTCGGTATCACCACTATTCTTAACATTGTTGAAAACCTCACACTTTCACACAAAGATTACATACATTGTCCTTAAATTCCACTATACTGTGACCAAGTCACTTTTTGTAAAGTGACAATGATTGCCAGTCTTGCATGAATTATAATTTTCCGGTTCATAACCCCTAAAAATATATTTATACCTTCCCAACACAGATTCAGAATCCTTAAATATCAATAAATCATATGATTAGTAAACAAGCAGACAAAGCACTATTTCAGAATTCTTTAAAGAATATGCAGGTCAAGTATCAAAAATCAAAAATATGTGCATGAATCCAAAATTACAGTGAAAATTTGAGGTTTTTTGAGTCGTAAATCAAGTTTTCCTATTGTCAAGAGTATGGAAAATTTTAATAATAATTTCCTTATTTCTATTCCTAACTCTTAGTGAGACCAAAAAACTTAAGTGTTAAGTTAAAACAACTTCAAATCTGGTTACAAATCTTAAATGTCTAAAAACAAAGTTTTAAATCTTTGCAAAGATCCAATACTTTACTCTGTATCTAAGCAACGCTGCACAAAGCTCCTGTGGTTTTATGTGTTTCCTCCTTCCATCAGCTTCTTGTGTTTAGCTCATTTTAGCACATTTTTATTTCTTTAGTACTGACAGTTTACACAAAACAAGCCCACATCCCATCTGCATCCCTAACAAAAACTTTGAACAAAGAGTTCTGGTTTGATCATTACACTACGGATTTTCTCCAAGGCTGCCAACAAAACAGCCCGACCTGTTCTCCTCCTTTGTTGCCGTTTCCTCAAACACATTAGTTGCTTTCCAGAAGGAACAGACAGATCACGTGCGGTGCACAAAAAAACGTCCCGCCCCCTCGGCAGCCTCAACAGCAAAGTCGTAACACGTACTGCACGTAGCATCACGCAAGACCTCTGGCCGTTCATCAACCCATTATTGACTCTGACTGCATTCAGGTGCAGGAAAAGGCACGTCATAGTTTGGTTCCAGCACTTTAACTGCTATAATAAGTGAACATCTACAAGCCGTGACAACAAGAATCACAAACTTAAATGGAAGAAATCCATCAACTTAAACCACTTGTTTAATTCATCAATTTTTAACCTTTTTTCATTCAATTTTGGATATTTAATCTCACACTATTATGCTGATTATTCTTTAAAAACATGTATTTTTTGTGTTTTTCCAGGCATGTTTAACAAGTTCAAACACCATCAACATCCAGCTGACGTATCCGGAAGAATAGACTCCTATTAGAGCCATTTAGATTCTATATCCTCTCTGCTACAACAGACTTCATCCCAACGTGTACAAAGGAAGTGCAATAAAAGCTGAAAACGGCTGAATTTCCTCAGGCCATGTTGAGACATAACATGCAACCTGAATATTATTGAGCTCTTTCTATGATATAACCATTTTTTCACATCCTGTTACATCAAATTGGATAGATTGCACTTTTTTCCCTTGATTTTGAAAACAATGACACAAAAATGAACGTGTCCTAAAGCACAAAAGATCATTACTTTTAGTTTGTAAAAAGTTTATGATGCAAATTGTTATTTTTTCCTCTTTCAATGATATCTTTCATGCTTTTTCATGAAGTTTCAGAATGTGGAATGTCATTTTGGTTGCTATAATGTGCCTTTGTTGCCTTTCTTACATCTTTGCATTTTCTGACCCAGAAAAACTGTTATTAACGTGAGCAACACTTTATTTTTACTGCCACAAAAACTGGCATACGTAGTGAAACAGCAGCTGACATTTCATTTCTTGTAGAACATAAATACAAAAACCAAAAAACACAAATTTACATTAAAATAAATGTAACAACAAAGCAAACAAACATTGCTTTCTTATAATCCAACATTTCTGTAATTATATCAAGATCAGAGGGAAAATGAAAAGGTGAATTAAAAAGTTTTGTTTTCCCGTTTTTTCTTTGTTATTGTCTTCCATCTGTTTAATCTGTAGCAAAAAAGTAAAAATGACAAACCTGCTATTTATGTGGATTTGCACATTTTAGTTCCAATATAACATTTTAAAGATTTCAGAATGTAATTTTTATGTTCAGAAACTTCTTCTTTTTTGATCCATGTTGGAGACAAATATGCATTTGTCAAGTTTTTGGCTGCTTGTGGGGTAAACAAAATGTAGAACATTTCTTTTTATCCTCTTTATAACAAATTGCACTGTTTAATTCAAACTTAGCACTGACAAAAAAAAATTGGTTCCTCTAATGGAGCTTATATTATACATAATTTATCAGATTCTGAATTTTTATTTACATTTTTTTTCTTTACTTGTTGTTGTTTTAAGCAATTTACATTTGAATGAAAAATATGCATTACCCAAAATGCATTTTGACTCATAAAAAGCACTACATTTATACATAGTAAAAGTTCTGTGTCCCTCACTTGTCACCTTTAGCTGTTTGCAAGAGTTTATTAGCTTGTTTTACATATTTTATTAGTGGTCGACATGTTCACTGTAAATATGAATCAATAAATGTCTCCTCCATAACTGTTTTCTCTTGATTATTGACCTGATAAATGAATATGTGTTGTTGCATTTTTAAGAGTAAAAACACATAATATGGCACATGCTTTTAATACAAATTAAATTTAATAAAATAAAATCATTAAACATGTTAAATGTCATAAAAAAGATAAATTTGGATTTTTTTGTTATTATAACAAAGGGAAATTTACAGTTTGTCCACATATTTCCTTTGTTTTACCAAATAAAACAGCAGATAAGATGTTTCAAAGTAAAACAGTTGTAATGTATTATGAAAAAATGAAAAGTAGGCTGTAAATAGGTTTTGATTAACATAAAAAAAGAGTCTTTTGTAGACTTTTCCCAATCAATTCAACTTTATTTATCCCCGAGGTGCAATTCCTCTCAAGGTGCAGACAGTAGCGTGCTGACACAAGAACGAAAGGATGCACAATGAGAGATAATAACACAAGTTGAGTCATTGCATCTGGACTTAAAATTTAACAATTTGAATAAAAAAAAAAAAAAACTTTATTCGTAAATCTTTTTTGGACAATATCAGCCACATCTTAACTGGGTCATTTGAGAAAAAAAATCCTGTCAAGAGGCAAACAGACCTCTTTTTGTGTCACAAAGATGCCTAAACATGTTTTTGGAACAGTGTAAACATACATATTATAAAACAAACAAAGCCTAAAAATGTTACTAATAATTACAGGTGGGGAGTCATAATTTTCAGATTTAAGCCTATTAAAGTTGGGGTTGCTTTACTGCATTTTTTATATACATTTATTGAAAAACTCTTTTTTATTTTGATTATAATTCATTCCAGGATACCACACAATATTAGGAGATGTATTTGCTAAAAAGTATGTATGTGTATAGGCCACGAGTATACAACCTTCAACACTTACTGAACCATTCGGGTCAATTTTTCATGTACCAAAACCTACAAAAGCTCACTTCCTCCTTTAGAAAAATTAAAGAAAAACAAGCAGATTTGTATTTATGTCAAATCTGCCACTATGATGAATAAAAGTTATCTTCTTTTGTGTGAATAAAATATTAATATAAAGAGAAAATACCCTTTTTCCCCAAATATGAAACAGTTTATAACTTTTGACAGAAGCTCACATGACTTCCTTTCAAAATAAAAGACACCTTATGTCACATAGAATCATCACAATGCTGCCAGTGAAGTAGCAGGTAGTGTAATGTCAGCACTGATTAAAAAACACAATTTTATTTTATCATTCATGGTAAATCGTTGCCAAAAATACATGAATCCAACCCTAAAAATTAAACTGTGACTCACTATTTTCCTCGACCCATAAAGCACACTTAAATATTGCTCGAAAATGGAAAATTCATCTTATTATCAAGTTTGCTTTAATTCTGGTTTCTGCTTTCTGACTTCCAAATAATTTTCCACAAAATCTGATGTCTAAAATATGTCAGCACAATAAATAATACTAGTACAAAATAAAGTTTTTAAAATTTACAAACTTTGTCTTGCTTTAATCAGAGAGCCACAATAGAAAGGTAAAAGAGCTACATGTGGCTCTGGAGCCTCAGGTTGCAGACCCCTGATTTAGGAAGTATAAAGAGTAGGTACAAGTTATAGTTAAGCTTTGTCTGCATAACTATTATAAAGCAAAAACCTGCAATTAACATCAACATGTGAGATGTGGAGGGATTTGGAAATCTCTGAGACAGATACTTTTTTTTAACGAAACAGACATGACATTACTAAATATGTTGTATGTTTTAAAAGTTTTTACTGTGTTTTTGTCTATCTCTCGTTTTTTTATGAGAAATAATTGTAGCTTTTTATGCAAATTACTAATAATTCTTGTATTTGTATGTCTTGGGGACTACAGATGGAAAATAGCTATTAGAGAAAAGATTGAACATCTTTTCTTTGATTAATGCTCCCGTACATACTCCCTGCCAAATAAATAACAGGTTTAAGTATGAAATAATTTGTCAGTCAGCTTAAAACTATTAGGAAGTTCTGCTTTAATTTTATTCTTATCAGTTAAAGTTTTGCAGTGGTTAATAAGTCTAAAACATGCTTTCTTGTATTTAATTATTTAGCAATTGTATCACAGTAGCACAGTAAAATACTTACTTTTATTTCAATTTTCAATTTCTGAATTAATTGTACCCTTTTTTTAAACTATAAATCAGAATTGTTTCTGGTAAGTCATTTAAATACAGGATATGTGGATACCTGTTTATTGTACTTCTACTTTTTACCTACTTTTTTGAATGGAATCAATCCGGATAAATGAGTACACAGACTTCTACTTGAGTAATACTACTACAACTAGCCTACTAAAACTACTACTACTAATTGAGTGATGCTTTAATGAAACATATTAAGTTAGAGTGCAATTTGTGGATGCCCATTTTTCCTTCAAATATCCCACATCCTACTTTCCAAGTAGATTTAATCAATATAGTAATGTTTATATTTAGTAGTACATCATATTTCTGTGTGTTATGTGTCATTTCAGCATATCAATGCGCTTCCATCAAAGGTAGTTTTCCATAAGTTGTTACCTCACGAGGTTTATTAGTGGTACAGTAGTGTAAAGTTGAGCCGTCAGGTGGAACAAACCGCAGCAGCTGCAGGGAGAGTGTGGAAAGGTTTCTGGACTCCGATTGGCTGGCGGCAGGAGCTGGACTGAATCTGATTGGCTGTTGCAGAGAGGCACGTCGCACGAGGGCAATACGAGCAGAATCACGAGAACGCCCCTTCTCTGCGTAGCCGTGACGTCGCAGACATCAGCTAATATAAATCGAGGTGACCCTCGTGAGAGTTTTAGAAACAAACCAAGGAGTTGACTTTACTTTCGAAGGACTTCGAAAGTTTTTGGATTTCTTTTCAACCTATATTTTGTTGATTTTCTTCTTTATTCGTCGAGGAAGAGTCGGAGAAAGAAGAAGACGAAACGATGAAGTACATATTAGGAATCGGAGGGTACGTTTGTTTTGTGTCGTATTCAAACCTTTTGTGTCCAGATTTTTGTGAATAAATCCGTGTTGTGTGAGAAATTCTACAGTTTGAATTATCTCATTTTAGATCTTGTCATATATTGTAAAGCCAGTCTAGTGCTTCTTATTGTGTTTCGTAATTAATTATAACATTTTTATTAACATTTAGGTAAACCTAAATGACTATATATTGAGATGGTAAATTAGTAAATAATCTTGACTTTAAATATATTTTTTTTCTTAACCGCCCGCCCTCTCGGTGTCACGTCCGGTCTGTTTGTTGTCATAAATCGAGCGGGACTTTTGAAAATCACCGCGTGACTCGGTTAAAAAATGGAGGGAGAATCATCTTTGAATCTCAAAACAAACCGTTAAATGTTGAGTTAGCATAAATATGACCTATTTAAGGATCTATTTATTAGATTTAAAACTTAAAAACTAATATGCGACACATTTATGGTGATGTTTCAAACTTTATCTATATGCTTTTTGGCAAGAATCGAATGTAAACACTGGATTGCCTCCATTTTTGACCATAAAACATGATTAAAAGAAGCTAGCTGCTCACCAGTTTCTTTCTTTTTCTTTTTTTTTTTTAACAGTGTCACAAATGGTGGTAAAACCACTCTGACAAATAAACTGATCAAGACTTTGCCCAACTGCTGTGTGGTACACCAGGATGACTTTTTCAAGGTTTGTTTTCAATAAGTGTCATGCTAATGTCTGGCTTTTGTTTGGCTGTTGCCGGGCAAATTTTCCCTCTCATTTGTGGTGTGGGCTAAAGAGGAAATTAGCCTCCCATCCCCCTACTCTTCTATAGATATTGACATTGTATTTATTGTTTAGCTCCTTTACTATCTAAGGACTAATAGTAGTTTTTAACATTTTTTTTCTTTATATTGTCTTTAGTTCTTATCCTTTTTCCCAATCTCAACTTTATAACATCTCCTTTTACTCTGTGTTTTTGCGCATGCTCATAGCTGCTGCCTTTATTTCCCCCCTTTTATTTATTTTGTTTGGACTTACAACTCAAGCTTGCGAGTGACTTCTTCAAGATTTCCTAGCTGTTAGGATGCAGCAATATTTTATTGGTCACTGTTATTTCAGAAACCCGATCACATACAAGTCGGGGAGGACGGATTTAAACAATGGGATGGTAAGATTCCACTGAAGACTGCCAGTGACTCCATGTTTACCTCATATTCATTTAGCTCCACGCACGCACACACCAGCACTATTTGGTTCACATACACGCCAACATTATTAGTCGGCTCCGACGTTTGCTCGTGTGTATTCTTATCTTCTGTTTGTTCTCTTTATCTCCTTACTTCCTCAGTGATCACAGCGTTGGATATGGAGGCCATGACCAACACGATAAAGGGCTGGATGGAGAACCCTGTGAAGTTTGCCCGCTCGCATGGGGTCAGCCTGTCCCCCGTCCCCGCCGTGGCCAGCGACAAAGAGCAGATTCACATCCTGATTGTGGAGGGCTTTCTGCTTTACAACTACGCGTAAGTGAATCTCTAATTTGATAAGAAATGTTCATACGACTTATTTAATTAAAAAATATGAGCCGTGCAAGTTGCTAGTAATTGGGAAACAGTGATTAAAAGGACGGCGACTGGTGCCAAGTCACGTGCTCTACACTGGTTGGTATACTCTAACCCCCTGCAGCACTGACCTCTGCATTAATAGATAAGAGATTCTGCAGAAGCGACTGTACGCTCTGTCCTAGCAGTGTGAGTCAGACGCTCTGCAGTGATGGCGATAAGGGGCGGCGGGAACAGTTGTGTAATTACAGTCGTTTTAATATGGAAGCTGTTATGTGATTACTCATCACCTTTTCCGTCTCACCTAAAGGCCCCTCCTGGATGTTTTTGACAAGTGCTACTACATCGCCATCCCCTACGAGGACTGCAAAAGGAGGAGAAGGTGACCACACTCAACTTTTATTATCAACAGACCCCACATAGTCTGATTATTTTTTTTCTTGGTAGTTATATGCTGTGTGTTGTAATTTTCATTTTTAGTACGAGGCAATACACCGTCCCCGACCCCCCCGGCCTGTTTGATGGTCATGTGTGGCCCATGTACCTGAAACACAGACAGCAGATGGAGGAAAGCGGCTTGAACATCGGTACGCTGGAGTTTGCTCATACCTGGAATTACTTTTTTGATCAATGTGTAACAAATAAAACCTAATAGATTTAGATAAGAAGACCCTGTTTTCTCTAAAGGGATGATTTTGTTGTTTGCAGAGTACCTGGATGGTTTGAAATCCAAAGAGGAGATCTACAACCAGGTCTATGAAGACATTCAGAACAACGTGCTCAATCGTTTATAGGTGAGTCTTGGTAGTTTGACACTTTTCAGACTGTAGGGATGAAAAATGACCATTACTAATCTCTTTGTCTCTTGTTTTTCAGCAAGAAGAATGCCCCTTCTTCTGTACAGGATTTGTAAATAGCATCTATGTTTTTGTTTTTTATTAAGAATTTTGTATATAGGAAGAAAACAATGTTAATTTATCTTTTTACCAACTTGTCAAAGTGTTTGGGGTTTTTTATTTGATAACATTTGATCTCACTTCCATATTTGTCAGACCACTGACTTTTATTGGACCATTTTGGTTCCAATTGCAAAATAAATGTTTTGCAAAACATATTTACTGTCTCTGTCTAATATTTGAAGTTTTAATAGTTAACTATGTTGGATGTTTTATCATTTGGTTTTGGTTTCCTGGTTTAGTGTCTTAAATTGGGATTATAATCCAGAGGTTCTTAAGGATGTTTGTTTCAAAAGGATTCAGATGATTAAAATGATTCAAATAGAGATTCACAAACATTAACTCAATTGTTGGTTCTGTTATGATGCACTACATTTTATGTGCATTAGAAACCAAAATGAGGGTTTCACATAAGTGTTGAAGATATATGAGCATAAAGACTTGGAACATCATAAAACACAAAATTGAAAAAAAAAAATCATTAAAAGAATTTACAGAAGTTTTTAAATTTTATTCAGCTTTCATGAATATTTTAATGTTTCAATAAATAAAATGGTTTGTAAAAAAAAAATCTATATTTTTGACAAAATAATTTATCTGCAAATATTGAAACAAATGCATGAAATCAAACATTATCTTCTACATGACGAGGAAAATTCGGCTTCAATAATATAATTTCTTATGAAACGGTTAAGGCATGATTGAAAGTAAGTGCTGAGTAGAATTTCAAATTTACCTTTTTAAATTATCTGTTTAAGGGAAATTAAATTAATTTAAGAATTTTGTTTATTGGTTTCAACTAAAAGCAAATTCTGTTTTCCGTCTTAATGGTTTTTGTTATGGATACAAATTAACGTACACTTGTATCACTTAAAGATTTAAAAACAACCAAAATGTTCAAACAATTTAAATATAAAATGTATTTACATTGTGAAATAACACTAATAAAATCAAAATAAAACGGTAGCAAAGATGCATGCTGTCAAAAACCTGACTATAGACATTTCATAAAAATGGACAGTCTGCAAAAAATGAATATAAACAGGATTAAGCAGCTAATATACTGTAAAGCATAATTATAATTTTAAAAAGTATTATCAACTTTCAGTCTTTTCCATTAGATAATTGAGTTTCACTGAAACAACTCCCCCTAGAAAGAAGTCAAAAATTCTTAAAATTCTAATATTTTTTCCTTAAGTTTCATTTTTTTACTGCACAAAATAATCACTAAAAGTTAATTTTATCCTTTGAGGCCTTTTCACTTTGTCAGGAACCGTGATTTCCACAAAATTAAATAGTTTTTTATTTTTTTAATCTGAAATGCTTTGGTTGAAATTATGACATTTCTGGTGTTAGGGTCAATTTTGACCAGATTATATAAAATAACTTTAAAGAATAATAATTAGAGGCTAATTTGAGATCATTTGTGGGTTTCAGCCAACACACCGACAGCCTCCTCCTCTACCCATCATGTGAGCTTCAGATGTTTGTCCAGTATAGTTCCAAAAAAGCAAAATAAACTAATTCCACACACACACTTTTTTTCTGGTTTAGCTTTGTAATACTTTTGGAAGATGTACGTGATTTCTATTGGTTTGGTTTGTTGGTTGTTTGTGTTTATTAGTATTAAAGTTGTATTGCTGACAAAAATATATATGTATATTAGAATGTTCTTGAAGAAAATATGCATGTGACCCATAATATTACTAGAGTTCATTATTTTAAAATTAAAATATAGATCAAGCAAATTAATTTCAGACATGTGTTCTAAATCCCTCAGTAAAATTCAAGGAACACAAAAACTTTTGTTTCATTTATATGATTCTCTTGAGTTTTGTTTCTCTTTTTATTAAAATCTAGAGGCATACTTATTTTTTTAAAGGCCCAGAGACCAACAAAAATATAATAAATGCAACATTACCATGGATAAGGAAGTCTAACAAGGTATGACATAAAGATGACCAAAAAAATGGATGAAAGGTTTTTGTTTCAGTGTAATTCAAAGCCAATTTAAGACCCACTAACACTGTATATGGTAACAGAAAGCTAGCACAAGGTTAAGGTTAAATTAAGATTATTAGCTATCAGAAAACATTCTAGATAAGATTAATTATCTTACAAGACAATAAAGGAAGACCTTTTCTTGAAACAAATGTCTTTTTACTCACTTTAGAACTAACAGCGGGAATCTTCAGCGTAAGCTTTATGGCACCTGTTGATCTTCCTTGTGTTTCCATATTTAAATTTTGCCAAAATGATTTCCCTGAAGGAGTATAGTTGCCAGAGTGGAAAACTTAAAGAGGTCACAACACACCGCTGTGGAAGAGTTCTCATCAATTTCCAATCTAATTATCCTAAGTTTGATTTATCCATGCATTTATTTATTTAGATTTCTCCAAACAAGTTTGGACATGCATCTGCATTTTTTAAAAATAATGTTGAACTGTTTTGCTATTTGAGGTGAAGTATTTGAGTTATATAAACTCTGCAACCCGCCTCATCGTACCTCCCTGCAGGTCGTCTAACTGCCCCGTCATACCTGCCTTTCAAACGACTCCTCTTACCGTAACAGGTATTTCAGCTGCGGGTTCATGTAATCCGTCATGTGGCTGTCAGAAGGACACGCAGTGACAAGGTGGCTGCAGTGACGTCCTAACAGGTGGTCTAGAGCTGCGACCTCGCCTGCAGGGAGTCATGGTGCTAAAAATGACAGCAGTATGTGTGATGATGACTGCAGGAAGACAAACCATTTGTTTCTGATAATGTCTGGCGTGCAGTCCAGCTGCAAAGGTTGTGTTTTGCTTTATGATTTGTGCAAACACACCAGCGGTTGTCATGTTTCACCATGAAAATCACAGTGGCTTCCTTGTGTCCAGCTTCTTTACAGTGAAAACAAACCCAGTCTAGACACTTTTCCTGGACAAACCTGACCCAGTTCCTCCACCAGTGAGTCAGACAATTTGGTTTAGTCATTTATTCATCATTATGTTTGTTATTTTTCCTTTTAGCTCATTAAAAGATCCCAAAATGCCTGAAACTGTCACCTCTTTACTTGAGCAAACCATTTGAAGTTGTTTTAAGCTTTTCTCAGAATCAGCACAGTCAAAAATGTTTTGCCTAGTTAAGGAACTAGGATCTAAATATAAGGAAATTATTATTAAAATTAGAAAAGTTGCAACGCCTGCGATAGTGCTAGTGTGAATTCTTTTTGCTGAAGATGCTTAAGAAATGTATTTTAATTGCTGAATGTCATGAATGTACAGGACTTCATACCAAACTTGCATAATTTGAAGAAAGTGCACAAAGAATTTAAATAATTTTATTTAAAAAAATCAAAATATTGCTAGATTAACTCAAAATAAGCCCCAAAAACCTCAATAGATGCCAAATTAGCCATAAAAGCTAGCTCGTTGCTAAAATACTAGCTTAACTCCAAATTAGCCCTTAAAACCTCAATAAATGGCAAATTAGCCAGAAAGGCTAGCACGTTGCTAAAATAGCTTAACTCAGAATTAGCCTAAAAAACTTAATTAGATGCCTAAATTTGGCTGAACGTTAAATTAGCTTTAAAAACCTCAGACGGATTGATGTCGTTAACATGCTGAATGATTTGATACCCATATTGCATAGGTTACAAAGTGCGTAAAACATTTGTAAAATTGCGTTTAAAAAAAATGCATAAAATCATAAAAAAATCATGTAAATTGTCAAAATTTACATTGAATTTACCAATTCCAAAAGTACAAGCATGAATGCCCCGAACATGCTGAATGTTTTTAATTGTAGAAATTTAAGAAATTTGAAAAATTCCAATTTATTTTAATGGAGCTGAAAAATTGCATCAATTGCATAAAATTGTAAAAATCCTAGAGTTTACAAAAATCAAAGATGCAAGCAATAAAGTCCTTAACATTCTTTCAGAATCTCCTGGAATTATCGCGTTAACGGATGAAAAGTTGCAGTAAGTTTAAGATTTAGTGTTTAAGCGTCACCTCAGGTGTTAAAGGGTTAAGACGAAAAAAATTTAATTTCATTTTTCAATTTTAAGGATGTAAAATTTAAAGTTCAATAAATTACACTATCAATTTTTTCAAAGCAAAAATGTGGATTTTTGTTTCTAAAAATTATATTTTGGATCAATCCAAAAATTTGCTAGTATCGATCTCAAGTTGGTATCGGATCGATACCGGCCTACAGATAATGATAGTTCTACTCTTCTTAGAAACTTTTCTGTATGCTAAATGCTAAATACTGCAATGTTTTTAAAAGTTACTTTTCACCTATTTTTATTGATCTATTTAAAGGCAAATAAGTTATAAATTATATATATTTCTGTCTGTTGTTTATTGTTATTTATTTTTGTATCAAAGTTAATTGTTCCTTTTGTTTTGTTGACTGTTTTGTTTTCACTTCTTCACTTTTTTATTATTTCAAGAAGTTTTTATTTTAATAAGCTATTTTCCATTTAATTGAAAATCTTATCAAGTAAATTAAAAAAGGCAAACTAAAAAAAAAAAAAAAAGATTGAGATTTTGAAGTTCATGTCACATCTACTGCATTTACAAAAAATATCGATATTGGTATCGATATCGGTGATACTGACCAGTATCGAATCAATACCCAATACTATTTATACAGTATCGCCCAGCCCTTCTAAAAAAGTGCTAGTTTTAGACTTTATGAAGATTTATTTAGATTTGGCCGAATATTATTTTTTACTTTGTTCAAATTTTGCTCTAAAATGAGTCATTTCAACTTATTTATAATAGTTTTTTGTCACTTTAATTAATTAAACTATGATTATGTACATAAAAGCTTAAAAAATAAAAACTTTTTTTTAAAACTAGCAAAGGGACAGTAAAACATTCAGTTTGATGTAATTCTATCCAACAGCTTTGTTTTATGTGTGTATAGAACTCTGTTTTTAGAATAACATTTCTTAGGTAAAAATGACCATTTTACCACTTCCTATGGATTTTATTCACAAGATTAATGCTCTTCTCCTATGTTTTGGCTACTCCTTTCCAGGGTAAAGTTTGGAATCTGGGTGTAAATAAAAATAGGAGCGCTTTAATCATGTGTCAGGAGGAGTGCCTGACAAAGTGGATGAATCAGACTCCTCAGTGTGAGCCCGCTGGAGTCCAGCCATGTCATTATTTTCCACACAGTCACACGTCCTCCTGCTCCGTTTCTAACACTCACTCTAGAATTTATACTTCGACTGCTAAGAGTCTCTGAGTGCTGGGTGTATTTATATCCTGTGTTGAGGTTTTTTTTGTTTAGATAGACTTTGACTTCTTCTGGATGGTGGATGCCTTTCAAATAGTTCTCTAAGCTCCGTGCACGTCAGGCTGCTCTGCTGTGGACGGGATCAAAATGAGGGGAAAGGGGGCGGCCTTTCACCTTCTAAGTCAATAATCAACTAGCTCCGGATAACCGCGCTTTGATCTCTTAATATTAATTACCATGTGCATTTCCTTTTCTGATAGTAATATCAGTTTATAACTTTTAAATGTAAACTAAAGTGACAGGGCTTTTAAGGTCACTTAAATCCAAAAATATGTTTCTTTTAATGAGTTAAACTAAATTAAACTTAATAAAACAAACAATTCATGCACACATAACAGAAAGTACTTTACAAAAAAAACATTGTTTTACCCCTTTTTCCCCCAAATGTGGGTCTGAGTCTATGTTTAGATTTTTACAATGTCTTAGAATTGATGTTAAAGTTTAATTTGTCTATTGTCAGTGTGATTTATTTTTTGAATAAGCTTAAAACATTTTTATCCACTTTTGCAAAATAGTAATTGCTGGCAAAATTTTTAATGAATATAATTAAATATATGTATATTAATTCTGGATACATTTTATCATGTTTGACTTTCTTGCATTTCTAATTTAAGTAAACTTGCCACCGCAGGAGGGTTTTTAGCATGTTGTGTTTTATTTTGAAAGGATCTTGTATTCAAAAATATGTAAAAAATAACTACAATAATAAATAATATAAAAAATATAAAAAAATATTAATCCTAGACGATGGGACTTCACAAAGAAATTGGACCAAAATGTCTCTTTTAGCATTAAAAGTTGTAGATCTCTTATCTAAAACGTTGTTTACTGATTTTGTAAGCCTGGTTTCAGCTTATGGGTGGATCATCTCATGACATCTTTTCTTCAGATGGTTCCTGCAGAATAAAAACTCTAATGGAATTATTTTGTCCCACATTTTCCTCCCCCTGAAATACTAAAGCAATATTTATATAACCCTAATTTGATTTTTATTAATTAACATTAAAGATTGTTAAAGCAATTGAAGAAGAATGAGTGGGGCTCTACTGCCACCTTGTGGTGAAAAAGCTGTTTCCATGTGAGGTGCAGGTTCTGAGGCTCACTTGAAGATTAGATAAAATTAACTTTATTAGAAAAAATCCTGTGAATCTTCTAAATACAGGCTTGAAATGCTATTTCTTTGTAGATCCCACTTTTATATGCAATAAATTCAGTTTGTTAATCTCAGAGTAAAACAGCAAATAATAATATTTTTTCTAATAATCCACAAAACCCATTAATGTAAATAAAAACAGACAATATTGTTAAACTAAAGAGCCAAATTTCTGTTTAATAGCTTCTTTTATCTATTTTTTGAGGAATTTGTCACTAAAAATTTACCAATTTAACTACAAACAGGAGCCTTATATACAGTATGAACCACTTATGAGTCGGTCACAGATTTTTTATTTTTTTTACATTTTTCCTGATACAACCCTGTATTTTATCCGGGCTGGGGACAGGCTCAGGGAAACCCAGATTTGTGTCCCCACATTAGCACAAAGAGTCTTCCCCAAGAACACAATCTGGATGAAACTCATTGCACAATTGCCGACTCAATCTGTCATTTTGTGCGTGAGACTGATTGGCATTAAACTGTCTAACAATATTGCTGTTTACTTTGAAATTTGTTTACAGTTTGTGGTAAAAAATCTGGAAATAATTTTATGAATAAATTCCTTCCATCTCCTGTTGATGTTAGATGTGTCTCACACAAGGAGAGTCTGACCACTCCAAATTTAACTCTTTTTTTCACATTTTAATTTGACAATCCAAGTATTATTAAGTGTCTGCAGACCCTCAAAAATTCAAAGATATTTTTTTTATGTAGCTAAGGAAATGGAGACACTTTGTGTTACTTTTTGTATGAAAAGTACTGCATAAAATGCTGATTTTATACCTTGTTTGACTTCTTATATTTATATTTTATCTAATATTGTTCTTGGTGTTTTATTGTAGCTACAGCGCCTTGAAACAGTGTTGGCGGTGTTTAAACACTTTATAAATAAAGTTGATTTGATTGATTTTTACTGAAAAATTATAGTTGGAGATATTTTAAAAAGAAACAGTCTATTTTTACATAATTTGTAATCAGTTTGTATAAAATTCGAGGATCAAATGTTCCTCATTCCAGCATAAGAAAGCAGCATCTGCTACAAGGTTAGAATTTTAAGGCCAAATTAAAAACTTTAAAATCCAGTAAAGTTTTTGACAGATCTTTCCAAATATCCTAAATTCTCAATTTGTCTTTTAACTCCAAATGAACCGGACCGTCCCAGACCAAACGAGCCCTCCCTCCAATGATGACACGCGCGCCTCCTCGCCTCCCACGTTCCAAAATTGTCCAAATACTTTCTGTCTGCAGCTCCTCTCTCACTGGCACCGCTGCAATGGAGAGGTTCGGCTGCGCGCTCGTTCTCCTTCATGTCCTGCTGGGTTCGGGGAGCGCTCAGCATCCTCCGGGCGCGCGCCTCGGACCGTGGAGGCATCGGATTCGGTGGGAGAACAACGGTCGGGTGTTCAGCCTGCTGAGCACCGGGACTCAGTACCACGCGCCCTCGCAGAGCCGGAGGCGCACGCAGCTTCTGCTGACGACGCAACAGCAGGAGACACCTGCAGCTCCGAGCAGACCCACCAGAACCGGACCTGTGGAGCAAAGCAGCCAAACGGACGGCTCGGTTCTTGACACTGATGTGGGTCAGTATCTCCTCGCTTCCGTGCGAACTGGCACGCGCAGACACCATCCAGAGTTGGCTCCTTCCTTTACTGACATATCGGAGTTCTCCGGCAGCGGAGTCGCGCGGGGAGGCCGGAGCACACCCGGAGGGGAAGCCGGTGCGCAACGTGCCAATGTGGCGCAGGACAGAGCGCGGGACTCGGAGCGCAACCGAGTCAATGGACTCGAGCACGAGAGTTCAAACTCATCAACCATCCCGGCGTGGAGCAACCAGGACGCACTCCCTCATCAGACCAATTCAGGAGACGCTCCAAGAGCGCAGAGCGCGCGCGCGCTGAACAGAGTCACTCCACAGCCCAGCGGGTCTCCTCCAGAACCGTCCAGCGCCAACAATGTCCAGATTCCTCCCAGAGCCGCGGACACGACGGATGCGAGCGACCCGCACAGCATCCACCACAGGAACTCGGTTTTCTACAACGTTTACGCACCAGACCGCAGGAACGGGCTGGACACGCGCCCTCCAGGAACCGGCTACGGTACCAGGTTCTTCCACAACGGTGAGGTCAGAGGTCAACAATCCTCTCACTCAGGGGTCACTGGTTTTTATGTTAAATAATAATCTAAATCTCGTTATTTTGATCATGTTGCTCCACTAAAATCATTGTAAGAGTCTAAGGCACATGTGTCAAAGTCAAGGCCCGGGGGCCAGATCCGGCCCTCCGGGTAATACTCCAGATCATTTTATCTTATTGTTATTAATGGCCCGATGTTATCTTGTGTTCATTTCTAACTTGTTTTTTACTAAATATAATGTTATGGGGAGTAAAATATTAAAAGTTATTTGAGGTTTAAGTTAATTTATTCTGTAATAATGTAATAATGTTCCTGTCTTTTTATTATTCATAATTTTGTTAAAACGTCATGGTTTAAAAGTTTTAAAAATTGGCACTCTGATAGCTTTTTGGACTATTTTGGCATTTACTAAGATTTTTTGGAGTTTAGCTAATATTTCAGTTTCATGCTAGCTGTTTTGGTTAATTTAAGCTTTTTTCAGGTTTTTTTTATATTTTGAAGTTTAGCTATTTTTTCAGCTACATGTAGGAGGTTTTGGCTAACTTAAGTTGTTTTTTTTCAGTTTAATTTGGCATTTAGCTAATATTTTAGCTGGCTATTAGCTTGAGCATCTTAAGCTATCAGCACTAGCATCTTCAGCAACCAAATTCATCTTACAGCATTCACACTAGATCTATCACAGGTAATGCTATATGTCTAGTTCATAATTATGTTAAAAATTTACAATTTTAAAGTTTTAAAAATTTAGTTTTAGAGTGTTTTATAAATGTTTATCCAGCTCACCCACAAGCTAGGTTGTGTTTTGGAGTTAGATTCCTTGTGCGATTGACTTTGACACCCCTGGTCTAATGTAATTTTAAATATTTATAGATATAAAACTATTTTATATCTTCCAGACTGCCAGAGAAAAAGTCATTTTCTTAAATCCACCAGAACTACAATTCCCAGAGCCCCTCCCCTAAACATTTTGTATTTTTAAAAAAGTCCCAAATATGATGCTAAATTTCACATTTCTTTTCACCAATATGACAAACTTAGACAATGTAGTGTGCACACATGGGTCAACAGTTTTATTTCTTTGTCCAGGTCTTCCAGATCTGATCCCAGACCCTTACTACATCCAAGCAGCTTCGTACATACAGAGAGTGCAGATGTATGCGCTTCGCTGTGCAGCGGAGGAAAACTGTCTTTCCAGGTGCTTTATTTTGCTGAAACTCTTAATTTTTATTTTTTTTTAAGTATGTCTTCATTGTTTGGCAGCTGTTGTCCTTTAGAAATAACCCAGTGAGTCACTAAAACCGTTAGCAGACACATGCAAATATGAACTTATGTCAGATTTCAACAGTAGCATCATTCCTGGGAGGATTTGTGTTGGCCCCCGGCCCGCCTGGATTTGACAGCGGAGTGACGGAGAGGACGGACACAAACCTGGAAGCTGTCCGAGACTCTCCTCTGTGATCTGTGCGGACAAGGAAAACACTTTCTGAAATGACAGATTAATAGAGCTGAACCTGCTGAGGCCATGAGAGCTGGACAGAGAGTCCTGTGTCAGCGTGGAGGACACGTATGACGAGGTGATGCATGTCAGCTTATGTTCTCATTTCCTGCAGGTCTGCGTACCACCACAGCGTGAGCGACCTGGACTACAGAGTTCTGCTGCGGTTTCCTCAGCGTGTGAAGAACCAGGGAACTGCAGACTTCCTTCCACTGAAGCCCAGACATGAGTGGGAATGGCACAGCTGTCACCAGTGAGTTCATTCATCTTCACGAACACAAAAAGACAAAAAAAAGCCCCTTGAAATGGGTTCTCTACAGTTTAATATAAACTCTGTATAGAAAAAACTGTTAGGTTCCGAGTTTTTTTTATTAAGTTTGTTGAAAAATGTAAATATTTCATGCATGAAAGATAAAAAAAATACAAATTTGAGCAATAAACTGTTTAAAAAAAACTGTGAGGTAGAGTTATATAAACCAACTGAAGGCATAGATCGCATTTAAACACTTAAAGGGTGATTTAGATTGATTTCTCACTGACGATATAACCCAATTGGAGCCACAAAGTCTAACTTTAACAAAATAAAACCCTAATATATGTTAATGTGCTTGCTACTGTCATCATAAATCTAAATTTTATCACATAAATAAAAGATAAACATAAAGAAAAAACTGCTTTTTTTTGCATTTAACTTTTGACTGAGGTTTACTTGACTTCCTTTCAAAATAAAAGACTTCCTGTCACATAAAAGTTCCTCTTATTGGACAAATGTGATAGTTGGTGAAAAAGTGAGTGAAAAAAAGTTTATTTTACAGTCAGACAGAAATTTGTAAACCTAACAAACCAAAACTAAATCAAAGCTAACTAATTTATTATATGCACCTAAAAGCCTTAAATTTGCTCAAATATGGATTTCTTGTTGCTCACGGCGCACAAAAAAAGTTTTACTTTGACTTTGATTTACTTTATTTTATTTTCTTTGTTTTTACTTTACAGTTCCGTTTTGAAAGTAAAATGCTTCATTTTTCCTTGAATCCTCCGGCTGCACGGACAAACTTAACCCTGGAGATCCCAAAAACAATTATCTGTTTTTTTAAAGTTAGTTTGACTATTTTTGTGTGTGTTTGTTCATTTTGTGTAGCAGCAATCAAGCAAGGCCAGAAAATAACTATAATAACAATAAAAAAACAAATTAACAATGTAAAGTGGATCTTGTGTGTTCAGGCATTACCACAGCATGGAGGCCTTCAGCAACTATGACTTGCTGGATGTTTTCACTGGACAGACGGTTGCTGAGGGACACAAAGCCAGTTTCTGTCTGGAGGACACGTCCTGTGACCCAGGAGTCCGGCGGCGGTTTGCGTGCACCGCTCACACTCAGGTCCGTCTCTTTGTTTTTCTTTTAAATTGTTCTCCGTTCTTGCAAAAAAGTATAAGTTTGTGTCATTTCCAGGGGCTGGGTCCTGGTTGCTATGATACGTATCACGCCAACATCGACTGTCAGTGGATCGACATCACTGACGTGCCTCCTGGAAACTATGTTCTGAAGGTGGGATGGTAGAACCTGGTGTTGACAACATCTAAAACGAGGCGCTGACGTTTCCGCTATTTTGTTTTAGGTGACGGTGAACCCGTCTCAACTGGTCCAGGAGTCGGATTTTTCCAACAATGAGGTGAGGTGTGACATCACCTACACGGGCAGCCACGTCCAGGCGAGACACTGCAGGATCGTTGTGTAAGCACCAACACAATGACAACTTTTTAATCATTACTGTTGATGTCTAATTTCAACTGTTTTCATGTTTGTCAGGAGCTGAGAGGAAGAGAAACGGCTTTTTAGCAGACACTGCTTCATCGCTGGTCAGCTTTTAATTCTCAGACTTTTCGTTTTTATGATCAATTTGCATCAATTGAGTGGAAATAAATCAGTTTATGAAGATTATAGATAATAATTTTATGTCATAAAATAATTAATCTTTTGTATTTTTCAATTAAAAAACATGTCCCCTTTAATTTATTAGCATTTGTTTTGAATGTTGTTTTAATGTGGAATTAAAGTATTTATTAAAGCTTTTCTGATGTCAAAAGTGGCTCATTTTTTTACTATTCAATCATGAAAGTTGCAGAATAAAATCTATCGAAATCTGTCCAAGGGTCGGGGCAGGCGGCAAACGAAGTAGATGAAACAGAAGATCAGGTCAGGATAAGAATGCTCAGCAATGCAGGCAGACTGACACAAACAAGACTTCGCACTGGGTGTGATAGCAAATGGAAAACGGCTGTGGGGCTTTTGGGAGTGGCAGCAGGGGCTGATGGGACGGAAACGTAGTGTGGAGACTCAGGTGATGGATCCAGAGGAACAGGGGGCAGATTCATGACAAAAATTGAATTTATCCAATCACAATAAAAAAATTGTACTCACAGTTCTTGAACGGTGCTGGGGGCCACATATTACTGATGTTATGACAAGCGCTTAAAGAGGGGGGTGTCAAACTCAATCGCACAAGGGGCAAAAATCCAAAACACACCTTAGGTCGCGGGTCGAACAGAATAAACATTTATTGAACACTCTAAAACTACAATTTTCATACTTTAAAAACGTAACTTTTAACATAATTATGAACCAGATGAACTAAATGTTAGTGTGATGCTGGAAGCTGAATTTGGCCGCTGAAGATGCTAGTGCTGATAGCTCAAAATGCTGCTATTGATAGCTAAAAACACTGAAGCTGATAGACTGCTAAAATATTAGCTAAATGCCAAATTAGCCTAAAAAACAAACAAAAAAAGAAATTGTTTAGCCAATACAGCTCGCATGTAGCTTCAAAGATAGCTAAACTTCAAACTAGCCTAAAAAACTGAAAACAAGCCTAGATTACCCACAGGTGCTAGCATGTAAATATTAGCTTATCTCCAAAAACTGCCTTAAAAACTTTAAAAAGAAGGCTAAATGAGCCAAAACAGCTAGCATGTAGCTTTAAAAATAGCTAAATTTCAAAATAGCCTAAAAAGGGGAAAAAATAGCCGTAATAACCCAAAACAGCTAGCATGTAGATGAAGAATTAGCTAGACTTCAAAATAGCCTAAAAAACTGAAAAAAAGCCTAAATTATCCAAAACAGCTCGCATGTAGCTTTAAAAATAGCTAAACTTCAAAATAGCCTAAAATACTGAAAACAAGCCTAGATTACCAACAGGAGCTAGCATGTAAATTATTAGCTTATCTCCAAAACTGCCTAAAAAACTTTAAAAAGAAGGCTAAATTAGTCAAAACAGCTAGCATGTAGCTGAAATTGGCTAACTTTCAAAATAGTCCAAAAAAGGGGAGAAAAGTAGCCTTAATAACCCAAAACAGCTAGCATGTAGCTGACAAATTAGCTAAACTTCAAAATAGCCCCAAAAACTGAAACAAGCCTAAATTACCCAAAACAGCTTGCATGTAAATATTAGCTTGACTCCAAAACGGCCTAAAAATAAATAAAAAGCGTAAATTAGCAAAACAGCATTTAGCTGAAATATTAGCTAAACTTGAAAATAGCCTAAAGAAATCTTAGAAAATGCCAAAATAGCCAAAAAAGCTAGCAGAATGCCAATTTTTAAATCTTTTAAACTTTAACTTTTAACATAATTATGAATAATAAAAAGGCAGGAATATTATTCCGGAATAAATCAATTTAAACCTTAAATAACTTTCAATATTTTACTCTCCATAAAAATATATTTAGTCAAAATTATACAAGTTATAAATGAACACAAGATGTCATCGGGTCATCAATAACAATATAATAAAATGATCTGGAGGGCCGGATAGAATTACCCCACGAGGGCCGGATCCGGCCCCCGGGCCTCGACTTTGACACATGTTGCTTAAGGCCCATTAGAAATTTGAACAAAAGTCACATTTGGGAACGAGCCGGACTTTGGACACGCCCACTTTTGGTACTTTTTAAAAAATGTTCTTGGTTCTTGTCAAATTCTGTTTGCTGTTTTGATTTATGCTCATTATCATTAATGTAAAAGTCTGTTTTTAGTTCATTTTTCACCTTTTTTTTGGATACATTTTATTTATTAAACTTTTTGCATTTCTGCCTCATCGCCTGCTTTTTGGCTCCACCATGTACTAATTTTTATTTTGGACAAGAATGAGGCCCACATCACTTCACAGAGATTTTCCTAAATGTTTTGCATCCTGCAGGAAAGTAAAGAGGGAAACATTTATTCACTCTCAAAAAGCTAGAGGCTGTTTCTTTCTGCATTTCCAGTTTCTAACACCTTCTCACTGGTGGATTTTTATGTAACATTTCAACAAAAAAAGAAGAACATTTTGAAATAAAACTTTCACTTCAGCTGACAAAATAAATCTTCCTCTGTCCCTCCAGGTCGCTGCTAATCAGATGTTTTTACACTGAGTAATTTGACTAAAACTGCTTCATTCCTCGGCTCAGACAGCAGCCTCAGATGTGAGCAGGACAAACAAAAGTTCAGGTCGGATTCTTCCTGCTCAGTTCAAGCCGACGTGCTAAGCTCAAAGGGCAGGGCGGACGGGCAAATCCCCGTCCATGGAATGGAGGAGAGAAATTCCACAGATTCACTGCCGGCCAGGAAAACTCCGGAGCAAACTCCTGACATCAGTGACTGCAGGACGGAGCCGTTACCATCGTCTGTGAGGCTGAGCCAGGAGGACGTCTGAGACAACAAGCATGGCAGCCAGCATCATCTCAGGTGAGACATCACCTGGTAACCTCTCATGAAGTGACAATTTTTTTGCAATTTGCATCTCTTATGTTTGTTTTTTACATAAAACATTTTAAATCCGAATCAAAATGATTGATTAGTTTCTGTTTTCTTCATTTAAAGCAGAAAAAACATAATTTAAAGTCATTTTTGAGCAACAAAGCTGCTTCAGAATCACATTCAAAGCAAACAAAAACATCAAATTTACTCCAAAGCATTTTTCAAAAACACCAAATGTTGGGTTTTGCTGCTCCCTTGCATGTGTGCACAGTCTGGAATAAGAGTTGACATCATTCCTGAACTCATGCGGGGACACTAATGTTCTGTTTACCTCCTCAGTGGTTGTTTACTTCTGAATCATAACATATTTAAAGTAAGGAAATTCATAATTGAATCAATATTTTTCTATTTGTTGACACAGTCTGACAACTTAAGAGAGGAAAAGTACATTTTACCTAGGAAAAATTAGAAATTATAATTTCCAGTGTTTTTTACTTCTGAAACGAATCATTTATTAACTGAAATATTTCCTGGAAAATGACTCTGACAGTCATCAGTTTGAGGAGGTGAGTTAGTGAAGAGCTGCAGGGTTGTTTCTGAGCATGCTCAAAAGGCTCCAGGCTTTGCACATGAGTGTCAGACAAAGCTGGGATGTCTCCTTTCGAACATGTTTTCCTTAAATGGCTCAGGCAAAGCTTGTTTTTACGGCTGTGGAGAGGTCAGAACCCCAAACGTGCAGACGGACTGGAGCAGACATGAGAAAGTTACCATCTGCTGTTGTCCAAATGCTGCACAAAAACAGAGGACGAAGACGAACAATGTTTGCTGCAGAATCCCTGACATGATGTTTGACACACCAGTGAGTGGAAAAGGTTCCCAAATGCTTTAAGACAATTAAAATATTTGACTAAAGCAGATTTTTTTTGTTCAACAACATTTTGTCTTCCACCTGTTTTCTAATTCAAACAGCTTTTGTCTTAATATAAGTTTCAGTTTCATGTTTGTCCGTTCTATTCTTGTTATATCTTACCCCAATTAGTACAGTTCAGATAAATTGGCATTATTGACATTTTTGAGGCCTGAAATTGATTTTAACCCGGGTGAACACAATTAGGTCTTTTTCAAATGAATTGATTCAATATCTTCATTTTCCTTTTTTTTATTTTGTATTTTTGGCTGCTGTTGATTGCTGCCACTTAAAATGAACAAACAAAATTAAAAAAAAATCTAAATGAACTCTAAAATCCTAGAATAATATTAGTTTTTGGTTCTCCAGGGTTTAAAAAATCTTATGTTTTGTTTTTATTGCTTCAAATACACCATTAAACTAGTAATAAGTTGCATTTTAAAATTTATGAATCATTTTATTTGTCAAGTGTTCCTTTTTTAGGCTCTTGACAGCTTTTTTTTTAAATAAACTGATTTTAAATACAGTGCATATGCAGTAACATATGCATTTTGTCTTTGTATTAATAATGAAAAAAATATTTTTTATGGTATTTCTCTTAGACAACAGCAATGCAGATGTGTTCTCTGCATAAGACATTTCTAAACCTAAACATCTATTGATAATTGCATACTATTTTTTTCTTTTCTACAGAGGACATTTTGGGCTTTTCATGGATTCCAAACTGAAGGGTGAGCCCCTGAAAATTGTAGTTTTTGTAAAATTTAAAAAAAAAACATTTTAACTTGACATTTTATTTAGTTTGGTAGTTAGTAGGGCACACGATTTTAACAAAGATAATTCATATTTCACTTGTCTGTAAATCCACATGACTTTTCCAATCAATTGTCAGTCTTTTGTGGTGCTCTGGCTCCCCCTTGTGGTGCAATTCTATGTCGATTTGGCTCTCCTTTTGTGACGTAATTACCAGTCGACGGGGTCTCTGTGTGTCTCCGGTTTTAGCTTTCAGCGACACACAACACCAGCACTGAAAGAAATGGCAAGCCCTGGATTTTTCTACATTCATAACATGGCGTTTCTACTTTCATGCGTGATCATTGCGGCGTTTTTTGCGGCTGAAGCTTCAACTGAGAAGACGAAGACAGTGGAGTTCAATGTGAAACCAGGAGGAGTAGTGCACAGTTTCACGGAGGGAGTTGTGAGTCTATCTTCAGTAACATTTTTATTTTGTTCAACTTGTAATACTCTATTAATCCTCTGTTATAGAAACGTCTGTTTGTGGTATAAAAAGAATCGTCTGCAGTTTTCCTTAATCGTGAATTCACCGCCCGGTTTGTGTTTTCGTGTATCTTTTATGTTTGTTTTAAAATAATAAATAAATTACGAGTAAAATTTAAGAATGTTCTTAAATCATTTTTATTTTAAGTTCAAATACGTGTAAATTGTTAAATTTTAACTAGGCTAAATGAAAACATTTGTTTTACAATCACTTGTGGTCCCGCACTGATGACGTCACAGCCTGTTAAAGGCCGACACGTCGATGATTGAATGCCACAATGGCTCTTTTGATTGGATGAAACATACAAGGAACTTTGTTAGTTTGAAATTACTACCAATAATAATAAATCCTATTTTCATAAAATGCTGAATTCTTACCTTTATGGTCATTTGGAAATACTGAAGCTTTTTGTTCACTGGAAAACTTAAAGGGACAAGTAGAGAAATTGCAGTTATTCCATCTGACAGATTTTCCTAGTTCTATGTGCTGATTATTAACCTTTAGATCACAATTAAAAAGATGATTGTTTATATAAAAATTGGTCTTTATGCCTTTT
>NC_050515.1:6982619-7016060 GCF_002922805.2 Oryzias melastigma
GCAGTTATTCCATCTGACAGATTTTCCTAGTTCTATGTGCTGATTATTAACCTTTAGATCACAATTTAAAAGATGATTGTTTATATAAAAATAGGTCTTTATGCCTTTTCTAAAAGGAAAAAGTTGCTATAATTATAACATTTTTGCAGTTTGTACTGTGTGTACACATTTTATTAATATTTGTATATTAGTTGTTTTTCTAATATATAATATAGCTAAAATTTAGCTAGTTAAAGATGTGGTTTGACTTAAACATTCAGCTCTACTGAGATCTCCAACTCATTTTATTGTTGTTTTAGACTTTTCTTGTTTTTTTTTTTTTGTTTGTTTGTTTTTTTCCGGTCTTTTAAATATATTTTTTAAATTAAGTTTATTTTAAATCAATTTAAATAATAATTTTGGAAACCATTGGGTACTTTTAATATGAAAAGGGAGGTTAAGTTTTGCACCTGAACATTAAAGCAGTTTGAAAAAAACTTTATTTAGCTGAAAACATAAAAACCTGGCCTTTGTCTGTCCTGCATGGATGATCCGGGCAGTAATATGAACTCCAACCGTATGATGATGATGATGATGATGATGATACAGTCGTGCACAAAAGTGATGATATGGACACTCCCTGTAAAGAGGATGGGAATTATTTAACACAATAGCAACAAAGACAAAATAATACTAAAAAAAATGTAAAAAAATCTCCTATAGTTTAGTTTGTTTATCAGATGGTCTTTATTTTTAATTTTTTTAAATAGAATTTAAGCGTTATTTACTCCACAACTGGCCAGATTTATACTACTTATGATCCCTTTTTTTAACTTGGCAAATTTGTAACTTGTAGAGAAAAAAAAATCCTTTTTATTTAGTGTTTCTGTGTTTTCAGGGGGATCATGAGTGCACCTTCACCTATGCTTCACAAGGGGGCACCAATGAGGTACGTTTCTGACTCTGTCTCCATCAAAAGTGTGGATTAAGTGCTTAAAATGTTCCTTTCTTTCTTTCAAAACAGCAATGGCTGATGAGTGTTGGTCTGAGTGACGACGACACGCTCTTTTCCTGTTCGGTGTGGAGGTGAGGACGCCACGTTCTCAAACTTTCAGCTTTACCAGCATTTATTCCCTGGTTGCTGCAGCTGGTTGTCACTTCAGCCGAGTGTTTGTGTGTCTGAGAAGGACAAACATATGTGTGGGTTCACAGCATGAGCAGTTCGTGCCTCCCACACAGTCGAGACACCGAGCTGTCTGCGGTGACGCTCCTCTTCGCAGCGGTGACCTGCTGTTATCATGGCAAACGCGCGCCATCTGCGCGTCTGCTGAGTCACCGCGTTCCGCTTCTCTGCTCGCCTCTTCTGTGGTTCCAGCGTACTCACGCGTGACTCTGTGACTGAATGATTGTATGCAAATGGATTCATAAATGTCTTTTTCATTTTGTGGCAGGCCTCAGGGGAAGTCGTACCTGTTTTTCACTCAGTTCAAAGCCGAGCTTAAAGGAACCAGAATTGAATATGCCAGCGCATATGTAAGTATGAAACTTTGATTGTGATTTCACTTTAGAGCAGGTGGGCTAAAGTCGAGGCCCGGGGGCCGGATCCGGCCCTCCAGATCATTTTATTTTATTGTTATTAATGGCCGGATGTTATCTTGCGCTTATTTCTTATTTGAAAAATTTTGACAAAATATATTTTTTATGGGGAGTAAAATATTGAAAGTTACTTAAGGTTTAAATTGATTTATTCTGGAATAATATTCCTGCATTTTTATTATTCATAATTATGTTAAAAAAGTTATGGTTTTAAAGTTTTAAAATTTGGCATTCTGCTAGACTATTTTGCTGGACTATTTTGGGATTTACTAAGATTGTTTTTAGGCTATTAATATTTAAGCTACATGGTAGCCGTTTTGGCTAATTTAAGTTTTTTGTTTATTTGTTTTTAGGGTATTTTGAGTTTGGCTGATATTTCAGCTACATGCTAGCTTTTTTTTGGCTAATTTAGGCTTTTCTTTTTAAGTTTTTTAGGATATTTTGAAGTTTAGCTATTTTTTTCAGCTACATGCTAGCGGTTTTGGCAAACCTAAGTTTGTTTAAGGCTAATTTGGCATTTAGCTAATATTCTGTCTATCAGCTTTAGCGTTTTTAGCTATCATTTCCAGCATCTTCAGCTATCAGCATTAGCATCTTCAGCGGCCAAATTCAGCATTCAGCATTATCACAGGCAATGCTACATATGATTATGTTAAAAAGTTTGTGTTACAATGTTTTATAATTTAGTTTTAGAGTGTTCGATAAATTCTTATCCTGTTCGCCTCGCTACTAATGTGTGTTTTGGATTTCTGCCCCTTGTGCGATTGACTTTGACACCCCTGCTTTAGACTCACAGAAAAGCACTTCCAATGCATTTGATGGCCCAAACTCCATTCACGTCCTCCCAAATTCATCAAAACGTTTGACTGGTGAATCCCCAAAGCCGTACAACTTACCATAACTGAGGAAAACTCTCCCGTTCCTCGACCTGAGTGCTGTAACTTTTGTGGGAGTCGAGAGAGCCTCGTCTCGCTGGTGCAACACTCCTCACAAGGCCTCTCCAGCTGATGCAAACTGACAGCGTTTCTGCTTGCTGTTTCCACTCTGTCAGGGCTGTGATAAAAGCCTCTTATTGCCGAGTGTCTTTGCAGAAATAATGTCAAAAAATCCCGGCGAAGTCTTGTTGAACAAGTCTGCGTAGCATGCAAATGATGAGTCATTCAGCCAGGATCTGTCAGGATAGCATTGTGTGTGTCAGGTTCAAGGCAAAAGCTGCAGGCAGACCTTGTTGTTTCACACAGATGCATTTTTTTTCTCTTGACCGTGAGTCTCTAAGGAAGAAAGAGATGCCACTACGCATATTTCTGTCCCTTCTCTGTGAAAACAAGAACCTCAGGCGTCGATGTTGACACTCAGAATCTGTAAACATGAACATCGAGGACTAAAGCTACACTAGTTGACGGTCAAATCCCACAATTATCTTTACATTAATACATTTATTATTAAAAACATTCATTTGTATTAATTCGATTGAAACAAACTTTCATAAATACCAAAGAAATGTCAGATTATTATAGAAGCAGAGATGGAAAAAAGGCATCAAACAAATCTATATTTTTAATTTTTTATTGATTGTATTCAGAAAAAAGATCAATTTTTTGATCGGTGTTTGTATCAAAAATCCTAAAAGTTTCTGCAGATCAATGTTTCCAATATTCGCTTCTGCAGATTCAACTCCTGGAATGTTTGAGCGTTCCCACAAACATTTCTGTAACTTTTTTATGATTGTCACAACTCAACATTCAATAACATTATCCAGCTTTGATTGACAGCTTTGTGTTCATGTTTTGCACCATTTCAGTTCACTGTTAGAAAGGAGAAAATCCATTCTGCCCCCAATTTTCTCCTTTTAAATTCAATCAACAGTCTCCCATCTCTATCATTAAAGCAAAATAACTCAGTTTTATTTATAGCTTTTTACTGATTGTCTAAAATATTAAGCTTTCCTAGTTATTTCAGTGAATGGAAAGACCAAACACACAATTTTTACGAATAAGTTTGTGTATTTTCTTCAGATGTAGTTCCTCCTAATCCGACATATTAATTTCCCCTTTACTGCCACCTGTACTTTTACTACCATCAGTTCCTCTAAACCAGAGGTCTGCAACCTTTAACACTTCATTCACTAAATTAATTTGGGCTTTTACTTTGCTAAACTTTTGCTTTACTTGATAAAAATAACTGAATAACCTGTTGCTTTTTGGTATGAACAAAACATAGAAGATAGGATTTATTTTCAAATATGAAACTTTTTTTTGCTTTTTAAGCAGTGAGTTCCTTTCAAAATAAGAGACCCTTTTTCTGATAGAATCACCAAATCTACTCCAATTAAAAATTTAAACAAGCAAAGTCATAAAAATTATATTTTCTTTAGTCATTCTTTTCTCTACTGCTGTTAACTGGATGATATGACCTTGATGGTTTAGGATCATCATTAAAATTACATTTAAACATGTTTTTTTGCAAAAATTGTTTGACCGCAATGCATTGTGGTCTATATTCAGAGATGCACGGTAGATTTTCGCAATGACTTCTGGGAAATTTCTAGTGCTCTCGATTGTGAAATGGTAGATTCAGATAGCACTAGAAAATGGTGAATGCACTATTTAGTGAGTAGTGAAGGAACTCGGACATAGCTGTGGTGTTGGTGAACTTTCTAGAACAAAATGTTCTTTTCCCATATTGGGTGAAAATGTGAAAATCACCAAATTTCGCACCTTTAATACTTAAAAAGAATTCCTTTAGATATCTCCAACATGTGAGTTTGTTCATAGATTTAAAAAAATTGAGCCCCATAAGAGATTCTGGTTTCTCCCAGTGTGAGGTCATTTTTTTTTTTGCGGGTCGTCGTTCCTTAAGCTTGAATCTCTGGTAACTAGGTGCAAATTTTGGTAAGTTTTTGAGTTTGTGGCGGGGTGAAATTTTCATTCAAATGAGCATTTAGAAAGAAAATTGTATTTTCTTGAACCAGAGACCCTCTCTAAAAGGTTATGAGGTTGCAGATCCCTGCTCTAGTTCTTCCATGTTTACATGATGGGATCATTTTTGTGGCCCCGTCATGGTGGAAGTGATGAAGGCGAATGCCTGGACTCCTGCTGAGTCACGGTTTGCTCCGTGAAACATGGCACACCTTGACACACTGCTTCCTCGTGTCTCCTCTGCGAGCTCTTCCTCCTCCTCCTCCTCCTCCTCCTGCAAAGCAACAAGACAAACACAGCAAATGCCTTCACTAACAGAACTGCCACAACACACCGCAGCATCTTCTTGACCTTGCCTTCATGTCTGCCACAAACAAAGTAATCTTCTGTTTTAATATTCTGCCTCCTTTTCTCCTCCTCCTCATCCTCCTCTTCATCACGGCTGTATCTTCAGTCCCAGATAGCAGCAGGAGGACAGAGCGACGTGCCTCTGAAGCCGGAGGAGTTTACCGTCAGAGAATCAACAGGTGAGGAATTGATTGTGTCTCCAAGTGTTCAATCAACTCCCCCTGCTTGTTGCATCAATCTCAGTTAAACACCCCCCCACACCAACCACAGCTATCAGGTTGCAGGTTCCCCGCCGCCTTTTCCTCCGAAGCATATGTTCCAGCTGTGAGCAGGTTTTCATTCGTCCCCGCGGCGTTGTTTGTCGCATTCTGCTCTGAACAAATCCTCACAAAACGGCGTCATGTCCTCGCTGTGATTAGCAGGATTTGACAAGTCGACCCAACCGGCAATTTACTTCAGCTGTCACTTTCATCAGCAGATTACACGCCGCCGTACAGAGGCTTACAGTCAACGCACTAAAGCGAGCCCTGTAATGACGACAGATTCGGGGATAATCCCAACGCCCAGGAAAAAATTACAGCCATGATTTTTAGGCATAGAGTCTGAACAGACTGTAGCAGACATGGAACGGGCTTCAGTCTCCACTAGAGGGAGCTGTTCGCAAAAATGTAATTAGTAAAGGATAAAATGTAGTAGTCTTGAATTAAACATTTTACACTTATCTGTACATGTGTTTGTTTTTGGTAAAAACTGACTTTTTAAAATGAAAGTTAATGGGAAATTGCTCAGGTCTGCCTCCGGTGGTCTGTTGAGGAATTGCAACTTTTGGAACTTGATGTTTTTGTGGAATTTTTCTGATGAATATATTAAGAAAATTAAGTTTAAATTTGAATTTCTTAGTTTTTCTTCATTTAAATCATTATGTAAGACAAAAAAATGGAGAAGCAGAACTTATTTGTTACGTAGAAAATCCACTGGGCGGGCCACAAGCTCCCTACCATACAGGGAGGGGAAAGGGGGCGGGGTTACTCCTCACCAACGATCCCACCCAAAACTCAGGCGTGAAATTCTAATGTTGCTCTGCAGAAACTATGTCCTAGAGATTGAAGAAATTTAGGCTAAAAACAACTTAATCATAATAAAAAGACCCAGTAAATACTTTTTAATTGTATTGATAGATCTCTATTTTGAGTCAGCTATTTGTTGATACTAATATGTTGTTTTGTGATAGATAAACTAGTAAAAGCAAACATGTCCATTTTATTCTAATTGGAAAGTGATTTTTTTCTGTCTAAACTGCAGAGTTGTTCACCTGGTTAAAAACCAGCATCATTATTAGGTACTAAATGTGTCTACAACTCTTTGGAGCGCGACATATTTTTAGAAATGATGAATCAGATCTGTTAATTGAGTAGAAAAATGTCATTTGGCTAGACATATTTAGCAGACTTGAATCAACCTCTCAAACATTTGTCAAAGACTGATTTTAAAAAGCCTCTTTCTTTTCAATATGGTTAAGCCATTTTTAGCCAAAGTCAAGAAAATCTATCATTTTTTAGGACTGTTGGTACAGAACAACCCCACCCCCACTTCCCGTTACCCATCACTGAAAGATCTGTTCACACTCTCTCATGCTAGCAACAAAACTGAGCGATATCGGAGCTATGCAGCCGTTCAGCTTTGAGGAAAACAAAGACGTTCAAGGATCTATTTATCTGCAAGTGATGCATATGCATTGGGCTTGTGGTCCATTCTGTGTCACAAACACCCCCCCCCCCTTTTCAATTGTCTTTTTTTTTTTCTGATTCGCACAATTTGAATAGTAAAAATGCTTAGAAATTCAATTTTAAGCTACACATGACTTTCTTTCCCTTTTTAATGACTTCCAGTGATCCACAATGATGGGAAGTTCAACGCCCAGCTCTCCAAACTGACCGCCATTGGACGGACGCAACACGACGAGCTTTAACTGCTCAGAAGTCCGACGCTGCTTCGACCAATCGCAGCCTTTGCTGAACTCTGGGAGGGAAGCGAATAATGAAAGAGGAACTTTATTCTGGAGGGACAACTGAAGGCTGAGGCTGGACGCAGAAAAATATCTAGCACCTTTTTTTTTTTTTAACTTTTAGATTAAAACACAGGAAGAAATTTCTGATCTGTTCAAATGTTTTTTCTTTTGTTTATCTTTGTGAAATTGATTTTGGGTAGGATATGTGCGTGAATGTAAACGGTGGAGGATTGGTGTCTCGGGGGATTTCCTAGTAAAGACAGGGCAGCACATTTAGACTATCCGTGGATTTTTCCATCTCCTGTAATCCCGGGAGGAAAGCGAGTAATCCTCGGGATCGTAATGCAAACACACAAACGAGTTTAGATTCCTCAAAGAAGGAAAGCAGAACCCCAGTCTGCGTTTACGGTTTTTTATCTGCAGAAAACTTTGATCTGGGCTTGTTTTTCTGGGTCTTCTTTGCTTGATGTTACAGTCGATCAGTCTTTTTGTTGTTTTGAATCTAAATTTTAGGACAGATTTCGATTTCAGTTTGAAGTTTTCCTCCCTATACTCTCATTTCATGGAACCCCGCTGAAACCTAAAGCCCAAATACTGGAGGACAGAGCATGCACAGGCATTTGGATGATAATGCAGGGGGGCCATATATTAGATATGCCAGCACATATATTCCCCCGGCTCTCCTGAAGCCTCTGCTTTCATCTTTTATTGCCACAGAAGGGGGATCAGTGAAAATACCATGCAGGTTTCTGAACTTCTTCATTATCACTTGTCTCTCCGCCCCTCCCGCCATAGCTGCTCTCTTATGTGGAGAGCACGGCTGCTTTATCCAGCTGACATTGATCCAGCCCTCTAACAACACCAGTGTCCAAGGATTGAATTCAGATTTGAGGATTTTGGTGCCGTTATTCCAGTGTGGACCGTGTTGGTTCCTCTCCAGGAAAGAGAAAAACCTCCAAATCCCGACTCAAAGTGGAGAAAACACACATGATGTTACTCGTTTTCTTCTTCCACCTGTTGCCGTTCCGATTCATGATGAAATGTGACGGGTGTTCCAATAAAGACGTGTTGTCACTGCCGCTGTTTTTGTCTGGTTGCATCAGTCTTGATCTGATTGAACCTCCCATATCATTGTCAAAAGGGTAAACATGAAAGGAGGGGGGGGGATTAGATTGCCAGAGTTCAGGCATTAAATATTCTGAGTGCTGTCGGAGCCGGGACGCGCTGAACACCCAGGATGCCGTTTTTATGTCCCGTCTCATCTTTGGAAAACAAGCCATCGCTAAAAGTAATGCATTCCTTATTCCAGCTACCATTAAAAGAACTTTCAACAAAAGCTTTATCCGAGTAATTCAATATTAGCACCAAAATCTATTCTGAAAGCGTAGTCAATCTGCATATTTTGTGCTAAAATATACCATTCAAGGGATAAAGAGCCTCTTTTGTTTGTTCTTGATTTTTCGGGAAGAAAAGCTTAGCAGGGAGGATCTACTAAATCCAAAGGCGCATATGGGAATATATGGAGTGCTGATCTTTGTGGGTTTACAAGGATAGATGGCGTGGAAGGATTTATTCCTCTTGTCGAGCCAAGAGGAAATCCTGCACTGTCCTCGTGCTGACAGACATGAGTTTGATGCTTTCTTCTGGAACTTTAAACGTCGATAAGTCACTCGTAGGGAAATCTCGTGTGAAGCAGAAGTTTGTTCAAAGTCTTATTTTGTAAATCCTTGGAGCAAATTTTGGGCTGCAACTTCCTGTTTAGTAGGAAAAAGTCATAGACTGTATAAGAGAACTGGACTAAGTGAGCCCTCCCCTTTTGAGTTCCAAACAGGAAGTACCTGCTGGCTAAAAGAAGCCAAAATCCCCTCGACTTCTATAAATAAATAAACAAACAGCTATTAATCAGTCATTCTATTGGTCAGAATAACCATTCTTGCTATGATAGCATCTTGCTAATCCACATTTTTTTATTTCTAGTTATAAACTGGCCAATCAGATGCCTCAGCTAATGCATGTGGTCCCCACTGGCCTCCACCTCAAAGATTTGATTGACTGTTTCTCCTTCCCATTCAGTGGAAGGGGGTGTGGACTTTGAACAAGCTTACTTCTGATTAGCATCAGTGGTTGCCATAGAAACATTGACCAAGACCAATCACTGTCGACCGGCTCCAAAATGGCGGCGCCCGCATTGCAGAAAAATGTCAACTGAATTGTCTTCATTTGTGCAGTAAGGCATTTTGTACAGGTGACATCACACTTGCCCAGTCCAGTTTTCTTATACAATCAGAGGAAAAAGTTTTCTGTTGGTATGTTGAGTCCATTGACTGTAAGTGAGAGCTGGACTGAGTGACTCCTCTCCCCTGGCATTTCAAACAGGAAGTACCCACTGGTTCCAGGAAACCGTAATCCCATAGACTTCTATTGAGAAATAATCCACTATTAACCCCGTAAAGCCCACTACATCAAATACATGCAAGAAAAGTATTTTTTAATGGATTGAAGATATTTTAAACTCTTTGATGAAACCACAAAAAATGCAAAGTCATTTTTTAAGAGGATGTTTTTGTAAGTTTTTGTTCACAGTTCAAGATGTAAAAATACTGACATGAGTTTTCAAGAAAAAAGCTCATTATTTAGCAATTGTCTCAAATTTGATCCACACATTTTTAACATGGTGTAACTGTATAAAGATAAAAAGTTAAATATAAATACATATTAAATTCTTTCAATAAAGCAAGTAGTCATTAAAAATGAATTACGAAAGATGAGCTTTCTCACCATTCAGTTTGGAAAATTAGCTAAAAATTTTCCCGCCAAAAGGGCCATTTTGAAATGAGCAGGAAAAGCCCCTTTTACAGCCCCTAGTGGAATGATGATGAACTACAGGGCAGAACACACAGACCAGGTTATTTCCAATGGGTTTTTAAGGGAAGTTTGCTAATGAGAAAGGGTTCTCAGAAATGCCTAAAGACAAACGGTTATATAGCGTTAATATATTTGTCATAATAACCATTCTCCTCTTTTTTTCATGATATTTTTTCTGCAAGTTATTCAAGTTATAAATTGACCAATCAGATGCCTCAATTAAAGTAAGTGATCTCAAGTCAAACGTTTGATCAGGTTCTGGAGAATCTGATTCCATGTGTGGACTTCCAACAAGCTCAAACCTGATTGGCCAGAGTGGTTGCCATAGAAATGATAACTCAGTTTACCAACATTGTCTGGCTCCAACATGGTAACGCTAGCTCACTCCAGCTCTCATATACAGTCAATGGTTGAGTTTTAGATGGTTTTCTACAGGACTTAGTGGTTCTTCAATATGTCCATCCAAGTCCTGAGTAAATTTTCAAAATAAAATCCACATTATGAACTCATTTGCTGAGACATTCCTTCAGATCCTTGAAAGTTTTAGTTGATTTAAAAAACAAATGTTTTCACTTTCTTAACATTTTTCACAATAAAATTGAACCGGAAGATACATTTTAAGTATCAAAATCCACTTAGTCACTTTTGAGGTTGTGCCAACCCCATCTACTGTTGGAAAAACGGCGAGGAAGACCCTATAGGGATGGGCTGATGCCATTTTTTTTCTGGCCAATATGATAAACGATATTTCCCCTGCAATTGTGGCTGATACCGATATTTAAGTGTCTACAATAATAACAAATTTAGATTAATTTTTTTTTATAAGAAACGCCCTTTTTTGCTATTCAATCACATTATATTTGACCTTTTCAACATACAGCAAGAGCTCTCGTAGAAACACTTTAAAATTGGAAAATATTCAGATTATTTACTATTAAACGTAACTAAATCATAAACTTTCCATTGCTAAGGATCTATTATGAACATGTCAAAAATAAAGTGTTTCTGAAAACGCAACAATATCGATGGATTTTTTTTTTTAGCTTCATCCTGATACCGATAAACTAAAATTATGCAAATACAGATGCTGGCACTGATATATCGCACATCTCTAGTAGACCCTGAGCAGGTTGCTAGTCTGTCGCAGGGCCACATGTTCAGACATACGCACAGCAGACAACAATGTAGAGACATCAATTAATTAATCATTTTGGACTGTGAAGTACCCAGAGAAAACCCACATGCAAACTCCATAAACCTTCTCGCTGTGAGGCAAAATTTCTCCTCTTTTTTTAAAATTTGAAATAGCTCAAGTTCAATCAGTTGATTGTTTTTATATGAAAGCGTGAACAGCAGCTCTATGGTTTCCTTCACTCTCCATCCTGCTGCTGCAAATTCATTACCAAGCACCAGATAGCATCAGTCATTACGGGAATAAAATCCAGCACAAGAAGAGCATCACTTACTCTTGTTTCAGTGACACATCTTAAGAACACTCAGAAGTCTTGAGTCAAGCATTTTCTTTAACATAAAATTTAAATAACCCACTTAGATTAACAGCTTAAAGCGACGGACAACCAGGAACCCCATTAGAAGCCGGATTGAAGCTTTTTTCTTTCAATCTTTTATCTGTCTATGTAGAGGAAAAAATGAGGGCAGCATCAAGTCTCACAGACTAAAGGAGGATTTTGCCACACAACCCTGTCGCTTACTTATTTATTCAGGCCCAGCTGGAGTTTCTGTCTCCCTGCACACCAGCTCTTTAATTCTCTGCCTTTAGAGGTGAACAGATGGAGCTTGTGGACAGGTCAGTCAAGAAGCGAAGGAGGTGGTATTTTTTTTTTTTTGGCCTTGCATGCATCCAAACGCTGATCCTTTCAGGTCAAACTCATTCGGGATATTAAATTCTTTCCTAAGTTCCACATCTGTCACAGATCTCTTCTTTTCTTCTAAGCCACTGAGCTGTCACCAAACCATCACACATCCTCACAGCGGTTTCGACAACACTGATGCAGGTGAGCGGACACATCCGGAGGTGCAGCGAAGCGATCGCTCGTTCCGTTTTTGAATTTGCAGCGTCCTCCAGATTGTGGTCTTTCCGTTAATCCATGTGTAAAGTAAAGGCCCGGGGGCCGGATACGGCCCTCTGAGTAATTATATCCGGCCCTCCAGATCATTTTATTTTATTGTTATTAATAGCCCGATGTTATCTTTAAGTTGATTTATTTTGGAATAATATTCCTGTCTTTATATTATTCATAAATATGTTAAAAAGTTATGGTTTTAAAAGTGGGCATTCTACAAGCTTTTTGGACTATTTTGCCATTTTCTAAGATTTTTTGGGGGCTATTTTGGAGTTTTTGACTTTGGCTAATATTTCCGGTACATGCTAGCTGTTTTGGCTAAGTTAGTTTTTTTTTTTTTTTAGATTTTTTGGCTGTTTTGGAGCTAGGCTAATATTTAAACGCTAGCTGTTTTGGATAATTTAGGCTTTTTTCTGTTGTTTAGGCAATTTTTAAGTTAAGCTATTTTTTCAGCTACATGCTAACTGTGGGCTGCACGGTGGCGCAGTGGTTAGCGCTCTTGCCTCACAGCGAGAAGGCCCCGGTTCGAATCCCGGCTGGGACCTTTCTGTGTGGAGTTTGCATGTTCTCCCCGTGCATGCGTGGGTTTTCACCGGGGACTCCGGCTTCCTCCCACCCTCCAAAAACATGCTTCATAGGTTCATTGGTGACTCTAAATTGTCCCTAGGTGTGAATGTGAGAGTGAATGGGTGTCTGATTGTGGCCCTGCGACAGACTGGCGACCTGTCCAGGATGTACCCCGCCTTTGCCCTTCAGCAGCCGGGATAGGCTCCGGCACCCCGCGACCCCGAAAAGGATGAAGCGGTCAAGAAGAAGATGGACATGCTAACTGTTTTGGCTAATCTCGGTTTTCTTTTTTTTTAGCTTTTTAGGTTAATTTGGCATTTATCTAAAATTTAATCTGGTTTTCAGCTTCAGTGTTTTAACTATCAATTTCAGCATCTTCAGCTATCAGCACTAGCGTCATCAGCAGCCAAATTCAGCTTACAGCATTCACACTAGCATTACCACAGATAATGCTATATATCTAGTTCATAATTACGCTAACCCTTCCACTCTTCTTGTCTTATTATAAGTAGGGTCATCTGGACCCCACAAGACAGTGCGCTGAATTTCTTTTTATCATTGATTTTTGAGTTTCACTGATGTCCATGGCAGACATAAAATCCTGTCCACCTTTGTCCAGATTTGTCATGGAAAGAATCACACATCAGTATGTGGTTGGAGTCATCTGGACCCCAAAGAGACCAGAAGGATTTAAAAGTTACTGTTTTAAAGTTTTAAAAATTGGTATTCTGCTAGCTATTTTATTTTTTCAGGCTGTTTTGGAGTTTAGCTACATGCTAGCTGTTTTGGCTTGTTTTTGTTTTTTGGTTGTTTTGGAGTTTAGCTAATATTTCAGCTACATGCTAGTGGTTTTGGCCAAGTTAGGCTTTTTTTGTTTTGTTTTTTAGGCTATTTTGGAGTTTAGCTAATATTTACACACTAGTTGTTTTCGCTAATTTAGGCTTTTTTTCAGTACTAGCATCTTCAGCGGCCAAATTTAGCTTACAGCATTCACACTAGCATTATCGCAGGTAATATCATTATCGCAGGTGATATCTAGTTCATAGTTATGTTAAAAAGTTACAGTTTTAAAGCTTTAAAATGTAGTTTTAGAGTGTTCAATAAATGTTTATCCACCCGTGACCTAACGTGTGTGTGGATTTTGGCCCCTTGTGCGATTGAGACCCTACGTTAGTCTCTGGGGCTCCACTAAAGGGCTCAGGGAACATCTGCACTGAGACTCTTGTTACCGGTGATACCCCCAGACAGATGCCGCTGTGCCCTCTGTGTGTTCATGCACCCAAGAGATCTGATAAACCACAGAGCAAACAACAGCAGCAGAAAGCGGCTCTTACTCACCCTAAGTTGCATTTGCATCCTGTCACCTTGGAAACTTGTTGTCAGCTCGACGTGGTGAGCCCTAAATCTCCCCCTGCTCCCGCAGACATGTGGCTGGTGCTGTAAATATGGCTCTTTTCGATCAGCCTCCTCCCTGCGCTGCTTTGTCTCACACCGTGGTCGAGAGCAGCCTCCTTTTCTCGGGGTAAGGGGGAGCCTTGCGGGGCTCCTTCACTTTCTTTGTGAGCTGAGAGAGCCTGTTGTGGGGGTAAGGTGGTGGCTTGCGACCTCCGCGACCTTGTGCCGTGGGTGGTTTATCTGCGGTGGAGCACAGATGAGAAGGGCCCGCTGAGGACGCTCGTTGCTCTCTGTCAGCGAGCGGCGCAGGTTGGATGTCGGAGTCTGTGGGAGGGCAGCTGGCGGACTGAGGGTGGATCGGTGATGGAGTGAGTGCGGCGGCAGATGAGAGGTCGCTCTGTGAGGTCTGATAAGGCCCCACTTTAGTCTCTATGATGACAGAAGGACTGAGGGCAGGGGGCTGCGGAGACAGCCGAGAGGGAGGGGACGCGGGGTTGATCCTAATGGAGGAGGACGCCCCAGGCGAGTGAGGCTGGGAGCCAGGATGGAGGCTGACGGTGATCGGAGAAAGACCGGGAGTTGGAGGCCGACCGGGAAGACTTCTTTGGGGGGACAAAGTGTGATCACTGAAGTTCATGTTTGGAAGTTGGGAAGAACTTAACGTGGATAGGTTCTTCAATCCAGCTTTTTTGGGAGAAAACACCGGACCGGAAGTAAAGCGGAGAGTCCGGCTGCTCTCTGACAGAAACCCAGAGGTAATCCGGGCCGTCTGCAGGTTCTGTGGAGACTGGCTCCTGCTGGGATGTTCCCTCCTGCTGGGATGTTCCCTCCTGAGGGTTCCACACGAGTCTGCAGCATTAGTAGACCTCTGATGGGCGAAGCTGGAACCAGAACTGTAGCTGCAGTCGCTGGGAGGCTTGGGGTCTCCTCCACAATCCTGCTGCTCCTCTTCATTCAGATCAATGGAGGAGGTCAGAGAGTCAATCTGTTGCACCACCTACAAAACACACAGTGAATGCTGATGATCAGGGAGCAGCTATAAACATTGTTAGCAAACAAATAGATGAGTTCCTATAGGTGGTAAAAACTCATCTTCTTGATTACATCATCTATATCTCACTGGCTTGTTGGATATTTATCTGCCTGAAGGCTGTGGAGTTTAAAAAATCTGTTTTAGATAAAAATCATTGAGGAGTTTGAGCAAGAATCTTCTGTACTCTGCAGTCCAGATCTGTTCCCTGCAGGAGAGCATCTTCATGGTGGTTGTAGGACATGCAGAGATCAACAAAAAGCTAAGTGAACTATGGTTTGTGCAAACACAAATATCAACACATCAAGCTGATGGAGGATGGAAGAATTTGCATTTAAGTCAAGAAAGCAAAAAAAAAAAAATCAGAATCAAAACATTTCTTACTTTCTGTTTTGCAATAGAAAATAATCTTAAAAAGGACTTTAAACAGCAGATCTTAAAAGCGTGGGTCTTAGTAAAAAACATTTTTTTTTCTTAAAAATAAAAATTCTTTGTCATTTTTTGCTTTTTTAAAAGAAAATGTTCAAATTTTAAGAATGTTTTACCTATTTCTACTGGACTTTTCACATTTTGGCTTTCATCGTAAATGAAAATAGATGTTTTTTCACTAGTTTGCTTAAAACACAGTAATTTACTTAAGCTAACTCTACAAATTAAAACTAAATAATTCAACTTCATATCTTTCTCATCATTGGATTTACAGTAAATCCTTTTCTTAACCAGTTTTTAAAGTTCTCTAAACTTTGTCATCATTTTTGCATTTAAATTATTCCAAATTCCAGTTTAAATTTGTAGATTTTGCTGAATAAATCATTTAAAATATGTATTTTTAATAGATGGGTTTTTAGGACTTTTAAAAACAGATCACATACAAACAGGTGAATCTGAGTTTATTCATCCTGGAGAAAAGGAACTTTTGCCTTTTTATTCAGACAGCATATAGTTTTAGGAGATCACAAAAATTGCACTGCAACAGCCTAATAATTGGAAAAGAACACTAATCTTAATTATTAAAATGATTTCTCTGTGCAGTAAGTAACTTTTATTAAAAATAGAATAAAATTTAGAAACAAAGAGTTCCACAAAAGCATTCAAAAAGGGGGAAATAATGTAAAAAAAATAGAATTACTTCAAATAGAATGCCATACAACCCAATCATACACATTGTTTGCTAGTTCACAGCAAATTATTCTTATTTTTTTATATTTTATGTAGGTACTTATGTTCATTTTGACCAAAAAAACCTAGTATAAGAAGTAGAAATGACTCATTTTGGAAGCAAATGTGATCAAAATGAGACTATTATCTTAGTACGAAGTGACCGATCTTAATATATCCTCATAAAATCTAAAACTAGCACTTATTCTAATACCATTAATCAAAAATCTTATTTCTGACACAGTGAGAATGAATGTCAGTCTAATATTTAATTAGTCTAACAATAAATTTGAACCAAAAATGATGAAACCCAAAGGGATGAATTAAAAAAATACCTGGAAGATGTAGAGGAAAGAGTAAAAATTGGGTTTTTAATCTAAGTATCAAAAAGTTTGCAGTGTGGGGGAAATGAGAGGTAAAACTGAGATCTGAAACTGAATCTGGACTCACTACATTGCACTTACATGGTCAGCAGCTTGAAATCCCACCAGGAGTTTTCTTTCAATTTGAATGGTGGCCAACAAAATGCCTGATGAAGTGCAGACCTGATGGAGGCACTGCAGCGGCTACTACTCCATGTTTAAGAAATACTCAAAAGTGTGTCACACATCTGGCTTTAAAAAGTACATGCAGATGATTTTCTGGAATAATGTAAGAAAAGACGCTTCACGACAAATGAATTAGAGGACTTCCTGTGTCCGTGTAAAACATGAGTGTGGGCTGAGTGCACGTACACGTGCACATGCACGCGGCTGTATAATGATGGAGAGATTGGAGAAAATTACGCTGGGGAAAATGTTTGACCTAGCTCCCCACCTGCTCTGATAAATCCTCTGTCCACGCCGGATGAGTTTTGTTCCCCGCGCTCAACAACATCCCTGCTGATCTCAAAGGATGACCTGATTCTTTTTTTTAAATTATTTTTGCATGTATATTTTTCATTTTGAGAGAGACATTTGGTGGTACTTTGAAGCACAGCGTGTTTCAAATGGAGTGACGGAGTCGGAGGTGCTTGTTATTGTGAAGAATCAGAGGAGATAAAAGAGCGCTTTTCATCGTCTGCCTCCGTGACTGCTGAACTGGAGGAAAGAAAGCATGTTTTTAGCCACTTTTATGAGCTGCAGACCAGACCTTAATTGCAAAGTCGGGTCATTTGAGTCTCCAGGTTTAGCTGAGTGTTTGCTTCCCCTGAAGCTGTGTCAGAATGTCTCAGCAGAAGGTTGGTGTGTGTGCATGAGCTTGCTTTTTTTGTCTGGAAAGAAAGGCCTCCAGTGCTGATCCACTGTGTTATGACTTGAGCACATGTAAAATTAACTTTTTATTTCTCCTCACAGGGAAATGCGTGTCTTTCCAGCTGTCATCTCTTTTTTTTCTCCATCCCTGGCTCTGTCTGTCAGTCTCCACTTTCATCATTGTTTTTTAATATTGCTGCAAAGTAAAACCTCTCATCCAGAAGTTGTTTTGTTGGGTTTAGCCGTGACCTCGCAGATTTACATCCAAAGCCAAGAGTTAAGATTTGCGTGTCACTTTTACTGGATGAGCAGAATACGAGGAAGAGATACTCGGACGTAAATGGATTACAAAAAGCTTTGGATGCTATCCGGCCGCGCCTGGAGCAGCAGCTGTCCGCGAGGGGTGGGGTGGGGAATGGAGAGGATTTTAGAGGCGGGAAGACGGGAAGAGGGATGTGAAGGGGAACGCTGTGCTTAATGTCACACAGCATCATCTAGCAGCTCATGAATGCATCAGCCAAATGGGGCATAAGTATTATTTCATTCACTTCCATATACAAGTGTGCAGGACTTTGGTAAAAGTGACTGAATCCAATGTTAGGTGATTTGTACCTGAAAGTGCACAAACGTGAGCTTTTTTTACCCTTTAACACCATGTTTATGTTCTATGATTAAATGTAACTTTTCAACAGTTAACACGATAATGCCAGCAGATTCTGAAGGAGAATTATCGTGTTAACAGTTGAAAAGTTACAGTACATTAAAGTCCATTTTTTTATTACAAAAAAAAAAAAAAAAAAAAAANNNCCCAGTAGTGTTTTAATTATGACTAGAACAGTTGCATCACTTGCGATCATGCTAATGTGAATGTTTTTGCTGAAAGTAGTCACTAAAGATGCTTCAGCTTTTGGCTGACAATTGTGACGCAATTTACTTTAGTTCCTAAAGGGATTTACTGAAAATGCAAAAGCTATTTGTAAAATTTTAAATTTGCTAAAAGACTGGATATTTCTTTAAAATATGAAAGAACACAAAAGTTGACACACCTACAAAAAATTGTAGTAAAATTTCTTAAAAATCTCTAAAACATGCCAATTTAGCTAAAATATTTAGTGTTGCTTAAATATGAGCTAAACTCCAAATTAGCCCAAAAAAACCTAAGTAGAAAAGGGCTAGCTTGTTGCCTTAATACTAGCTAAACTCCATAAAAGCCTAAAATTCCTCAGTAAACTATAGTAAAATGTTAGCATTTTGCTGTAATAGAAGCTAAACTCTAAATTAGCCTATAAAAAGCTCAGTAGATAACAAATTAGCCAAAAACGTTAGCATGTTGCTAAAATAAGAGCTAAACTCAAAATTCGCAGAAGAAAACTTCAGTAGATGCATTTAGCCAAGAAAGCTAGCGCATTCCTTAAATACTAGCTAAACTCCAAAATAGCCTAAAATTCCTAAGTAAACTAAATTAGTCAAAAACGTTAGCATGTTGCTAAAATATTAGCCAAGCTCCAATTTTTTAAATGACTATAAAAGAGGAAAACATAGACTTTCTCATTCATTCCCTATGGGGCATATTTTGCTCGATATGTCAAAAACTATAAATTTTATGAATACTAAAAATACAAGCAGTAATGTCCTGAATGTTTTGATACCAAGATTGATAAATTTGTGATCGAGTTTTTACGTGCCGAAAAACAAACGGAAAGGAGCAAGAGAATCACTATTGTGTGAATGACTTTTTTTAACCAAAATTCCACAACCTAAATGTCTTTAAAAGACAGTTTTTATGTTAATCTGAAGCCTCTGTTTCCAAAATCTCCTCTGAGGGGGCGTGGCTTTTGGAGCTCCGCCCCTGATCCCCCCTGTCTGATTATAATAGCTCTGTGTCTCACTAGCTTAAATCTTTACCATCTATCAATATCAGTAATGTCCAGCCGTATGGTTCTGATCCGGATGTCAGCTGGACGAGGAAGTGAAGATCTTCATGGACAGAACTTCCTCCAAAATCCTGATTCTTTCTCCTTCCAGTTCACCAAAGACTCTTTTAGCTAATTCTCCCATGTTTATTGACGTTGCTGTGATCAATACATTCAATCATTGGTTTCTCAGAGTTCTTGATAAAATAATCAAAGCTAACATCAAAATGCTCTTTCATTGATTTACAATCCTTTCCAACTGCGGTCAAATGAGCCGCCGTTCACATTTCCGTGGTCACATGAAGAAGCTCCGAGGAGTCCGGTGGAGATTTTCCAGCATTCTCAGTCCTGCTACCGTAAGTATTGGATGAAACTCACACAAAAAATCCAGTGATGCTGATTTGACCACAGAAATGTGAACGGCGGCTCATTTGACTGCAGTCAATGTGAAGATACCATCTTCTCTTCTCCAGAACCTGAACTAGACACTAGGAACAGATGAGGGTTTAGTGCATGTGCAGCAGAGCTGTTGTTACATAAAAAAGGCTCAAGTAATTCGAACAGAGTCTGTCTGTGACAGTTTGACTGATTTAAAAGTTCTCTTTCATAAGAAAAATGCTGAACATACATGTTAAAAACTCAAAAAACAGGATTTTCATTGGAGGGGGACTTAAAAGGGTCAAGAAGAATGATTCTACAACTATTACTTTTTCTTGATTCTGTAGACGTATGTTTCAGAACAAAAGACAAACAAGTTAGGTTACCTCTTTCATCTCCTCCTGAACATCCCTCAGAGCCTTCAGAACCTTCTCCAGATTGTCCACCACTCGTTTGATCTGGTTCCTCACCACCTTCCTGCTGCAGCCCGCCTCTCTGCTCTCAGACACCGCCTCTTTGTTTAGTCTGTGGCGTGCCCACGTCTGGTTCTGGTCTGGGATTGGGTTCGTCCTGGCTTTCCTCGGGCCTCTTAGAGTCGCGGTGCATCCCAAGCCTCTGCTGGGAAACTCTGCAGAGAAGACAAGCCCGTTTGCAGGTCCGGGTGGATCCTTCAAGGCTCCCGGGTCCAGACTCTCCAGGTTCCTGCTGTGTTTGTTGATGTAGCTGAAGGTGGAGCTGAACCCCTGCTGCCGCTCGATCAGTCCCTGAGTGTCTGAGCTCAGCCAGATGGAGGAGTGGAGGTCTCTGTGGCGGTATGTGGTGTGGCTGGTGTAGTCCAGCAGCTTTCCTGTCCTCTCGTCCGTGCACAGAGCAACAGGCAGGTTGCAGTTTGACTCCTCTGAGACAGGAGTGGGAGGAGGTCCCACTAGAGGCCCATATTTCCTGACGGAAGTGCCTTCACTCTGGTGCTGATGCGAGCTCCGGTGTCTGTCCCGGGCAGCATCCTGCAGGCCTCGCGGTCCATCTTTGGGGTCCACCTCTTTGGTCTGGTTCCACTTGCTGTCCTCCTTCTGCTTGCCCGGCAGTTTGTGATGCCCCCGCAGCACCACCATGCCATTGCACCGAAGTTCCCCCTTCTTTGCCCGACCCTTTCCGGGGATGGAGAAAAAGCTGATCCCTTTGGGTTTCTCCAGGTTGCTCCTGGCCTCGGAACCGGACCGGAACGGTCCGTTGAGCCCCAGGTCGCCGCTGCTGTGATGAGCCTTCAGACTATTGCGCAACCACGGGATGAAGTGGGGGGACTTGAACCCTTTTTGCTCCCCGCTGTCGGAGAACATGGTGATCGGAGGATGGAGAAGAACTTAAAGTAAAGATACCCTCCTCCTCCATCAGCCTCCTTCTCCCAAACTTTTTCTCCAGTTTCTCTCCCCCCTCAGCTCCGATCCCGATGCTCGTTGCCGATGCTTGTTCCTGGATGTGCCGCCTCCCACTCTTCCCTCCGCTGCGGCGCTCCTGAGCCCCTCATCCCATCACCGGAGAGCTTCCGCCGCTGTCTTCCCTCTGTGCCGCCTGCGTTTTACTGGTGCGATGGCAGTGGAGGCTTCCTGCCTCTACATCCCTGTCTCCCCCCTCCCGACTGCATTGCGCTGCGCCTCCTATCCTCGCTCTTTCTTCCTCCCACTCCCTCTCTCCGCTCCCTTTTTATTTTTTCTCTGCTCCCTACCCCATCTCTGCCTCCTCTCTGCTCTTATCGTCTTTTCGTCTCCTCCCCTTCTGGATCATTGACCCCCCCCCACTCCAACTCCCCAGCTCCACCTCCAATTTGCAGCTGAAGTTCAATCAAGATGCCAGTGTTATTAATCCCCCTTTAGCAAATGTGACTCCTCCTGCCTCTGTTCTCATCTGATTACTCCTTTACTCGGCTCAGCCCCTCACAATTAAATGCTGCTCAGGACACCAGAGGGGGTTTAAAGGGGGAGGAGGCAACAGCCAGGGATGAAGGAGAAGGGGGCATTTAATTGTGGCCTGCAAGAACGGAGATCAGCTCCGGTTTGACAGAAACTATAAGCTGCCCAGCTGCAAACAACAGCCTGCCTGTTGGCACGGCTTATATTAACTGTCAACAAGTAGCATGGCGTTCGGGTCCCTGTTGTTTCCCTGTTTCATTTTCTGACAGACATCCAACTTCCATTTGTTCCAATTAAACACAGGCCGCTCCTATTTTGGGATTTCTCATTTAAATTCAAATTTATGGCTGTCTGGATTAGATTCCTTGCGTCTGACAAACTCAAGGATGCCTCCTAGGTGCTTTCTGTCTCCGTCGCTGCTGCATTGGTGGGTACCTCCCTCTTTGGCTGCATGTGAAATGAAAGAGCCCCAGCAGAGCGCCACAAAAACCCCGACAGTTTGATGTCACTCAACAATGAGACACTCAGGATCTGTCAGCGGAGCCGTCAACTCTTCAGGTTCTGCTAAAGTATGACTTCATCCGCTGTCATACTGTACACGGCACAGGAGATAATACAGACTCTGGATTGATGTAATCTCCAGGATAAGACGGTGGCTGTTGAAAGAGTGCTGTCAGCCTGCAGTGACCATTAGTCTGGATTAAGAGCAAAAAGCAGGGAGAAGAGGGAGCAATAAAGCAGTCACTCTTAATCTTTTAAAGCCTCTTGTTGCACATAACACGCTGCGTCACACAATTGAGTCTGATTCAATGAAGCGGCGTTGAAAGAAGAATTGAATGTAGCTTTTGTGAGAAGAAAATTTCTCTGTGAAATAACCTTTAATCGTTTCTTTGTTGGCAAACATTCATTGTTGGTCACACTTTTTCTCTGGTTCCAAATAAAAAAAGAGGATTTTCTATTCTCAAAAGAATTCTTGAAGATATTTGGGAAGCAGCTTTCAATACCAAAAATACATCTCCAGAGAAAAAGTCAACATTTCCTACAATTTGACAGGAGTGGGCAAACTACGTCCGGGGGCCACATGTGGCCCCTTAAACCAGAGGTTTGCAACCTGCAGCTCCAGATCCACATGTGGCTCTTTTATCTCTCCATGGTGGCTCGTTGGCCGAACATAAAATAAGTCAGAGAGACTGCTGACCAAGACATGTCGACCGGCAGAGTCAGGAGCTCCCTTCTAATGTCTGCCTAACCAAAACTACCTAAAGAAAACAAACAAACAAAGCCACCAAACTAAGACTACAACCCCAAACTAAAATAATAAAACCCAGCAGTCTAAGACTACTGAGGACAAAGAGGAGAAAATAACAAAAAATAAATAAAAAAAAAAAAATAGCATTTTTTTAAAGTAAGGATTACTTAATTAGCATTTCTTTAATTTAGATTAGTTAAATTTATAAACTGATGGCTGAGGTTCACATAGATGATGAACTATGCAGGTTTTTACATCCCTGAAGACGTCTTGTTGGCTCAACTCTACCTCCAGAATGAACAGATTTTATTTGCAAAGCAAAACTTTGGTAAAAAGTTTGATCTTTTATGAGTTAAAAGCACATATTATCTTATGCTTCACAACATTGGTTACTAGCTGCCCAGAGCTGCACTGAGATGATCCTGTTTGGCACAGAATGTCTTTTATTTTGAGTTATTTGAGCTTCTGTCAAACATAAAAAAGAAAGAAAAAAAAAATCACATTTTGAGAGATACTAGGTTCATTTTATATTCTTAATTTTGTTTGTGCCAAAAAATAAGACATAATTCATATTTATTATTGAGAAAAACAGAAGGTCATGAATGCAAATCCAAATTTCTTAGTAAAACTATACGGCTCCTTCTAGGTTTTTTTCAGTAGAAAACATGTCCAAAAGGCTCTTTTACTGTTAAAGTTTGCCGACTCGTGGACTTGGACAAAAATTCAGCATTTCTCACAATTTGATTTTTTTTTGTTTGTTTGTTTTCCACCAAAAATTCCTATTTAAAAAAGACAGGAGTGAACAAACTACAGCCCATTAAACTGTTTAGTCCACCCTAACAAACTGTAATAAATTATATTGATAATCCTTAAATCCTTATTAATGCTTATTTTCATCATAATCAATCTATTATTTTATGAATCGATTATTGATGTATATTAAGCTTAAATTGATTCAAATCGATTTGATCAACCAATCCCTATCATTTGCACTCACTTGGTGGTGAAAGATTTGTTGTTTTTCTGATGTTTATGTGTGTTTTCCGAGTCAGACAGTCATTTTTCCAACACCACATGAATGCAGCATTTCTTTCATTTGAGTTTTTCCCTGATGGACATCAATCTATTCTCCAAATTAGCACAAATATTGGAACAAAAGCAGCAGTTTTGAAATAAGAGATCTGAAATATTCTGTTTTAAAATTGATCATTTTGTTTTCAATCAAAATTAACGATTTCAACCAGAACTTTTTCATTTTAAGATGAGAGCGCGAGACATTAAACCTTATAAAGTAATTCACACTTTTTTCAAAACATTTGTTAATTACCAGAGAAATATACCTAAAAAATTGTGTTTTTTTTGTGCAAATTTAAAGATTTAACTTGTCTTTAATGGGCAGGACAAATTTACAAATTCCATTGGCAGACTTGTTCACTTAAACACGAAAAAACTCTTATTCTACTCTATATTTCTGAACTTGAACATTTCCCCAATGTTTTTATTCATCAAAGGGGAAATGCTTTCAAAGAAAAATGGACACAGAGTGTAGAAAAACATGATAGCGAGTAGATTGTGTGTAGACTTTTGAACAGAGATGTTCTTTCAAGTTTTAAGATGTGAAATTATCTGAAACGTTTGCATGTTCAGAAGTTTTAGAATGAAGGTTTTTATTGAAGGAGGACAGCATGTTGACATAAAGTGGCAGCAGAGATGAGCGTACCAAAACGTGAAGTTTTCATGTTTCATGTGGGTTTTCTTCAAATACTTTAACTTCCTCCCACAGCCAAGACATGAGATCAGTTGCTAAGTTTGAGTTTGTTGTATGACTATGTTTGTGTGGTTGTTGGTCTTCATGTGAAGCCCTAACATGTGTCCAGACTGCACCCCACCTCTCACTGGGAAAATGGGAAAAAGATGCTTTTATAATGATTTTAGGTGGATTTTTTCTCTAATATGGAGTTTCAAGCATTTAATTTGATGATTAATGATTAAAAAAAAAGTATTTTTTAGATTTTATTAAGGATAATAAAATTGAAAATTTGCTGAAGATCTTAAAGTTTTAATTTGTTGCTCTAAGCTACGCTTCATTAATAGATTTAATGTTACCTTTTACGATTTGAGTCATTATTTCAGACCATAATTATCTAATTTTATTCAAATCCAGGAAATATAGTTTAGGTGGTGTCTCAGAAACTCATAAAGTCTGAAGTGAAAATGAATCAAAACTTTTGGGACAAATTACAGTAAGTCCTAACCTCGAAATATACCATCAAACGCTAAAATAGGATGCCAAACATTTTGCTTTGTCATTTAAAAAAAAACTTTCAAAATAAAAGGGGAAGCTCCTGATTTAATTATAAACTGAGTTTGATGCCTCTAAAGGACAACAGAAACCTGAGCGTGTCCTGCTGTTGCTAAGAAGGTGACAGATGTGGGCAGATCTGATTTCACAGCATTAACTTCTGACAATTTTTTTGTGTTTAAGAGGTTAAAAAATTGACCTAAAGGTGGGTAGTTTTTACCAAAGATTACAAATACTATAAATTAAACCTATTTTAAGCCAAAATGTGAAGATTTAGCAGTTACTTTGTGTGCTAAATGTATTGAAAAACACACAAATTTGCTTTTTTTTTTTTTTTTAAACCGACTCCAAGGAAAATTGTGGTTTTTGTTGTTTTTAACATGTTCTTGTGGCCTTTTTCTCATTATGGAGGACATGTATGAAGAATATTAAGCTTAAATTGCGTTTCTTAATATTTTTTTAAAATTCAAATTGTTGTGAATCAAAAGCAGACAAAAATGCACTAAAAAAAACCTTGTAGGTGTGACCTACATTAAAAACAAGCTCCCTGCTCTGCTCCATTCTGATGAATCCACTTGCAGACAAATAGATCCATGAACATCTTCATTTTTTTGGTCTGAGCTGGAATCTGGCTCTAAACTATACAGCTAAAGCTCTGATATTGTTGCATCGCTAATGTTAGCTTAGGGATGTGAGGGGATGGAAGCGAAGGGATGATGGGATACCAGAGGAGGCTTACTTCAGGACCAAAAGGCCCACAGAGGCAAATTTCTAATGAACTACAGCTGCTCTGCAGAAACTATGTCCTAGAAAACAAGAGGTTTTTGGCTAAAAATAGCATAACCATAATTAAAATCCACTGGGAATGCTTTTAAAATAAATTAAAAGACAATTTGAGTGGGTCTTCAACATCTCCGTCTATTATATTAATATTCAGAACATGTGTGAATAATTAAAGTGAAAAATCTGAAGGTGCCAGGTGACATTTTTCCTTTCAGGTGTCCTGCTTTAGAACCAGGAGGCCATCATGTCGCCGCCGTGAAAACAGACACAGCATATGGCCTCCTGGTAACCTTGTCCCCTGCCTCCTGCAGAGCTCTCATGCTTGTTTTGAGCGCTGCAACAAGCCGACTGTCCCTCATGAAGCAACCTGCTGAACTCCTGTCGCTGCGAGAGCGTTTGCAGATCTTTCACAGGAACAAAGGGCATTGCTGGGAGAAAATCTCGTATGACTCAGTGGAGAAGATGGATGCAGAAAAAGCAGAGTTTTGGAACTTCAAGGTTTAGTTTTTGTGCCAAATGGCTTTTAGTCACAGTGAGGATGCCTCTGGGCGTGAGGGAACTTTCTCCAGCTGCTTGGACGGTAGCTTGTGGAAGGATTATGTGTGTATTCAGATGCTTTAAACAAAATGGAAATGAGAAGTTTCCTGAGAGCTCACAGTTCTCTTTTGTGGCATTAAAAATGGAAGTGAAGCAGATGCCGTCTCCCCTGAAGTGTCCAGCATCACGCTGACTGTAATCCTGAGAGCTTCAGGCGTGGAGCTCTGCGCTTGAGGAGTGTGCGTACAGTGCAGCCGCTCCCTCCCTGTCCTCTCATGTACGTGTCGTGAGTTGTTTGCTTTCGGATTCCTAATGCCGTCGGGCTTTTCATCCATGAACGACGCGTCAGTCAGGTGCTCTCTGAGGAGCAAGAGGAGGAGAAAAGGAAGAGGGAGACGCGGGGACCCCGAGAAAAACACAAACTGAGGAAAGGGAAGGAAGTTGTGAAAGACTTCCAACTTCCAAGCTGACTATTATAGCTGTGCTTGCCAGAGGGGAGAGTGCCTTTAAGCATACTGGATGAGTAACGATGTGGAGGGACTACAAAAGCAAAGTAATACATAATAAGCAGCTGTGCTCTGCCAACTTGAGATTGGTCTGAAGAAAAACAAAAAATACTAGAAATGTTGCATTCCCTGCGATAATGCTATAGTGTGAACGCTTGTAGCTTAAAGTCTCTGAAGATGGTGAAGCTTTTTGCCGAAAATGGTGACGCAATTTACTTTAGTTGCAGAAGGAATTTGCTGAAAATGCAAACGCTTTTTGTAAAATGTTAAATTTGCTAAAAGACTGGAAATTTTGTTTAATAGCTGAATAAGAGCGCTGAAATTGGCCTCAATTTCTGGAAAAAATTGTAGTAAAATTGCTTAAAAATTCCCAATACATGCCAATTTTGCAAAAACATTTAGTGTTGCTAAAATATTAGCTTAACTCAAAATTAGCCTCAAAAACCTTAGTAGATGCCAAATTAGCCAAAAAGAAAAAAAAAAAAAAACAAGCAAAACTAGCTTGTTGTAATACTAGCTAAACTCCAAAGTAGCCTTAAATTCCTCAGTGAATTGAATTAAAGTCAAAAACGTTAGCCTGTTGCAAAAATATTAGCTAAACTCAAAATTAACAAAACCTCAGTGGATGACAAATTACCCCCCGCCCACAAATAAATAAATAAGTAAATAAAAAATAAAACCTAGCACATTGCTAACTAGCTAAAGTCCAAAATTGCTTAAGAGGCCCTACCATGATTTTGTTCAGCCTTTCAGAGTGAACTATATCCATATACATGATTATATATTGCCTTTGGACCACTAAAAGACAAATTATTTATGAAATATTAGTTATATTTCGTGAGTCTTTTCCTACCCGGAAGTGAAACGACTCGATTCCTGGAGGTGTGGCTTTAATGCCGCTGCAGTCAATTTCATGACGTCATCCTCGAAAAATCCCTGTTTCTGTATTTCTCCCATGAAAATAATCCAAACTTCTTCAGAGATGGATGCACATGTGATGTATCCGGCTTTAGGTGGCCTGGCCATAGCTACACTCACACTTCACAACACACACGCGGCTTCCGCACTGTGCGGACCGGGGTGGGGGGCGGGGTCTTAAAGGAGCGCTGCTTAAAGTAACAAACACCTATTTCAGCTGGAAATTATTGAAGACTGGACACAACTGGAAGATATACGGTATTCTGCATCTAAAAAGAACGTTTTTGTTTTTTTTTTTTTTTTTTTTTTTTGCTGATTATCACATGCTCAGTGGATTAAATTGAGTGTTGTGTTGGGGGGCGGAGCTGCCAGAACAGACTCTTCCTGGAGGGAGCTGTTGGCATCCATCTAATGTCAGCACGTTTCCAGCCTCTCGTTTTCGTGAGTATAGGAAGGGGAATTTTCATGGCAGGGCACCTTTAGAATTCCCCTGTAAACTAATTTTATCAAAAACGTAAGCACGTTGTTAAAATTGAAGATGAACTCTAAATTAGCCTATAAAAGCTCAGTACATAACAAATTAGCCAAAAATATTAGCATGTTGCTAAAATATGAGCAAAACTCCTTAAAAAATTACTATATAAGATTAAAACATAACACTTGAATATATTTAAAGGCTTGTTGCTAATCTGCTTAAAATTTTCAAATTTGAGGACTTCCTCATTCATTTTCTCTCTCTCTTCTGTTCCTTTCGGCTTTTCCCTTCAGAGGTCGCCACAGTGAATCAGCTTCCTCCAGTCATTTGTTAGAGAACTATGAAAGACATTGACCTAAATTTCTGAAAAAAATCGTAATAAAATTACTTAAAAATTCCTAATACATGCCAATTTAGCAAAAATATTAGTGTGTTGCTTAAATATGAGCTAAACTCAAAGTTAGCTCAAACAAACCTTTTTAGATGTCAAATTAGCCAAAAAAGCTAACACATTGCTTAAGTATTAGCTAAAACTCCAAAATAGCCTAAAAATCCTCAGTAAACTAAATTAGTCAAAAACGTTAGCCTGTTGCTAAAATAAAAGCTAAACAGTAAATTAGCCTATAAAACCTCAATGGATACAAATTAGCCAAAGATGTTAGCATGTTACTAAAATATTGACTAAACTCCAAATTAGCATAAAAAACCTTAGAAGATGCCAAATTAGCCAAAAAAAGCTTGCAGATCGCTTAAATAAAATAAAAAATAAAATAAATTAGTCAAAAACGTTAGCCTGGTGCTAAATTAGAAAGCTAAACTCTAAATTAGCCTAAGAAACCCCAGTAAATAACAAATTAGCCAAAAATGTTAGCATGTTGCTAGAATATTAGCAAAACTCCCCCTTTTTTAAATTATAAAAGATTAAAACATTTCCCATGAATATATTTAAAAGCTTGTTGCTAATCTACTTAAAATTTTGAAATTTGAAGACTTTCTCATTCATTTTCTTCTTCTTCTTTTCCTTTCAGCTTTTCCCTTCAGGGGTCGCCACAGCGAATCAGCTTCCTTCAATCATTCATTTTCTGTTCGGCATATTTTGATCAATATTTCAAAAACTGTAAAGTTTATGAATACTAAAAATACAAGCAGAAATGTCCAGAAAGCTGAAAGTTTTGATACCAAGATTGCTGAAGGAGCAGGAGAATCACTATTGTGTGAATTCCTATTAAACATCCACACAACCAGCATGTTGAGGAGATTCAGCAGAAAGTGGAGAAAGTTGTGAGAGAAATGACTGACAAAAAGAGGATTATGACTTCACAGTAAGAGCAGATAAATCCATAGGTCTGAGCAGGTATTCAGAAACATCACAGAAGCAGGCGGCTGAATCATTTACCCGTTTCTTATTTAGTGCCACTCGTCCTTTTGACTGCACTCCCAGTTCTTTTACACGCTCATTAAGCCCAAAAGGATTTCTCTTTTTTTCCTGGCTGTGATGTTAAAGGAAAATCTATAAGTGAGCCTGAGCGTTGTGTTGAGCGAGTGCAAACCCCAGCACTGCTGTTTGAACACAATGTCCTGTATAGTTTGTTTTGTTGCACCACCCACAGCCCAAACATTGTCGCCGCCATGACACACAGCCAGCCTCCGTTGGACCAAAAACGAGCCGCCCTTGTCCCCGCAGAGACGGACTGTGGCAGATCCCACTCACAGCCAAGCCATCTTTTAGTCACTTTCTGTTTCCCAAACAAGCATCATCCAGCAAACGTCTGGGTCAGCTGTGTTTAGTCACAGTTGGGGTAGTTTCGACTGCAGATCACAACGCCGTAATCAGTTCTGGAACACCAGCAGGAGGAGTAATGCCTCCTCTTGCACGCTTCATCTAAGCTATTTTTTTTAAGGATGCAGGCCAGCTTCTTTTATAGACACTTCATTATGTAGAAATGATAATTATGCCCCAGTGGAAGCTAGCTCCACAAAAATGCATTAGAGCCCTCATCCCCTCATAATCAAATGGCGGTTGTCATGCAGAAATGTAAATCTACAGAAGGCGCTTTGAGGGAGTTGCACAAACATTCAGTTCTGTTGGCCGTGGAGACACTCATTGAGAAAATTCACTTTGTTTTTAACATGTTTTTGTGGTATTACTTTATTGAAATCATTGTGAATCAGGAGCAGAAGGAAAAAAAACGTTTGAAAAAGAGCGTTTTTATGACGTATGTTGGGTTGTGAGGGGCTGTAAGCTAGTGGGACGGAGCGTTAACAGATCGGTGATTGGAAAAGGGGCGGGATTTACTCACCCCAACAGTTCTGCCAATTACATCTCAGAGGTGAATTTCTGATAAACTTCTGCCGTTTTGAAGAAACTGTCCAAGAAATCACATTTTTTTTTTTTTTTTTTCAGTCATTAACCTTCATTTAATTTAAGTTTTAAAAAAAGTTTTTCTAAAAATACTGCTATTTTTAGTATTATTATTTCTATTATTATCATAAAAATACTGTTATTAATATTTTTGGGTTCCGTAAAAAGAACTAAAGTAAAAAAAATTGAAGTTTCCCATTTTTTTCCCTAAAAAAACTTAAGGGCTCCGTAAAAAAAATGAAGTAAAAAAAAGTTCTGGCTACTAACTGGAACTTTTTTTACCCTCAACATTAGAGTAAAAAAAACACAAAAAAGGTTAGTAACTGATGCACACCAGATAGTAACAGTTTCTGGTTAATAGGTGATGCGCACCAGTTACCATCCGGTGTGCATCAGTTGCTAACTAAAACTCTTTTTTTAATTATTTACATTTTTTTTAACAAAACCATTTTTTTTACTTCAATTTCAAAATTAATGTCCTAAAAAACATGTTTTCTAAACGTTTCCCACTGTTTGGTTGAGAAGGCAGTTAAAGGGTTAAATCAGGACGTCCCATTGAACTTGAGAAATCTCTTTTACAAGGGAGTCCTGTCCAATAGGTGATAAATAAACAAAAACTAAAAATCAATTTATGCTAAAAAAAACCCCAGACAATCATAACCACTGGAAAAGCTTTAAAAAAGATCAAAAGAAGAATAGAATGGGTCTTTTAAAGAGAGAAAAAAACCTGTTTTACTATTCTGAACAGGAAATAATGTCTGTCACCTTTGTGCACTTCCACACACAACTGCATGCTGGGTAAATGGCCAAATAAATGAGAACTTGTGGCCGTTATAAGTGTGCTACAGGGAGGACCAGCAGAAGAGCTGTAGGCCATATTATCATTTCAAAGTCAGAAAAAGCTAAAACAATGAAAGATGAGCTTTAAAGCTCCAGACCGCGGTCAGACTGAACGCTTTTAGCTTCTAAAAACAGAGGCAGAGATTTTTCTGCATTACTCATTTCCTGTTTACCTTCGGACATGGGCTCAGGGTTTACAGGAAGTGAAGAAAGAAAAATGACCTGAGCTGAATGTGTTTATCAATTTGGGTTTTCTTTCACCGTTTCCTAAAGGTTTTGACAGAATATTCAGGGCGGACAAAAAAAAAAAAAAAAGTGTTTTATTTGTTGTATTTGGATACAAAGCTGAGACACAAACACATTTACAGGAAAGAAAATACAGTTCAAATGCAAACAGGAAGTATCCGAGCTGGTTTCAGTGGTCTATGGTGACTTCAGAGAGGCGGGGTGTTTTAATTTACCCCCGAGACGCGGAGCGGATGTACACGACTAAAATGGAATATCATTAACACCGGCCTTTTATGGATTATAAAAAAGTACTCTCTCTGAGGCATTTCAGTCAAAATGAGTAAAATAGAGCATTAAAACCCCCCACAAAAAGTGAATAAAGCAGATTTACGTCCCAGCAGTCACCTCTGCTGACTTCTAATAATTACCAAGCGCATTTGGTTGTCTTAAATATTCCTCGGGCTGCATTTTGGATAACATCAGTCCCATTTTTCTTTGGCTGAGCTACTGTGGCAGAAGTTTGCAATCCTATCTGGGAAAGCACAGCACTTATTACACGGCTCAATTTTCAAGGCTCTCACAGGTACGAGGAATACAAAGCGGGTGCAGTCTCCCAGACGAGACGCTGCCATGCAACAACAACACAGCCTAAAAAAGACCTTATGTGAGGTTAGAGGTGGACAGTAGAAAGAATTCAAATGCTCCCTAAAAGGGAAAAAAAAACATCTCAGTCGGTAAAAAGAGCCGCCCCACGCAGAGAGCGCTGGCCTCCCCCATCAGGCTGAAATGGAGTGGCTTCTTGACAGAGACGAGCTCCGGGCCATTAAACCGAGTCTGGAGCTGTAATTGCAGCGGCAGTACAATCAGGTGCTGTGTTTGTCAACTCACAGAGGCTTTGTTTTATTCTGAATATTTTAGTAGTTTGAGGATAATGTGAATCACAGCTGACAGACAGCTTGTTCCCTTTATTCTAAAAAAAAAACACACCTGGTGTGACATCTCGCCAAGGCTTTTCCTGACCGGACGCACAACACAATCAACAATACAACACAAACACATCCCTTGACGTTTACGGACTTTTTTTCATGTGTGCTTTGGTGGCACCGTCTCTCTGCAAGTTTCCCTTCACACGTTTTCACTTCTAAAGAATACAGTACAGCGCTTATCGAGTGCAAAACTACCTTTAGGAGAAACAAACACACAAAAAACTCTTTGAAAATGACCTTGTTCCCTAAAGGCACCTCATAGAGCTGCACCAGCTGAAGGTCTGGAAGAAAGAAAGGAATGAAGATCAACTGTGTATTAAAGAGGCACAGTTGTCAAGGCTCCTATCCCTGCATATACTGATAAGAGCGTAAGGATTTACATTCAGCGAGAGTAACTACAAAAAAAAGATCAATATCACTGTTAGCGAGGAAGGAAATAAAAAACAATCTTTGGAAAAACAGCAGAAGAACTTCTGAAAGGCACACACAAACTAACACAAGTGTTCGTGATTGTCATGGAGAGAGGGAGTGAGGGGGCGGGGTCAGAGGTTCCCGTCGTCCAGCATCTTGTTAAGGCCGTTACAGATCCTCTGTAGGTGGGCGCGGTAAACCTCCGAGGGCCCGTACAGAGCCGCCAAGAAGTCACAGTCAGCGAAGTGATTGAAGACGTGGTTGACCCGCGAGTGGCTCTTGGCCGTCAGGTGGCGCCGGATGGCCTGATGCAGGAGTTCCCGGCACTCGTTCAGAATGCCGCTCATCACGCGGCGGTCGAAGGTGAAGTCGATCTGATAGAAGCTGACGGCCGTCATGGCCAGAGTGTGGACCTTCTTCCTGTGGGAAGAGGACAAAGAAAACTAAACGTCTTCAGAGGAGCTCC
>NC_050515.1:7016202-7047051 GCF_002922805.2 Oryzias melastigma
GTTGCTGCACGCGGTTTGTCATCACGACACAGCGTGACTTAAAATTAATCAGAGACACTTCAGTCAAGCAGCTGAATATTTGGGGCCGCGGCGTGAATCTGAGCTGTAATGAGGGTTCAGAAATCCTCCTCGTTCATCTGGATAATCTGTTCAAGTGCAGTCCTTATTAGGGCCGCCACGACTAGTCGATGAATCGACTAATCAACGACTTAATAGTTGACTAGTCGTTGCTTTATATTATATGTAGTCAGAGTGTAGTAAAGTTGAAAGTTATAATGACATTCTGCTAGCTTTTTGATTATTTTGGCATTTATCACATTTTTTTAGGCTATTTTGGAGTTTGGCTAATATTTTAACAGTGCAACAAAAACTTAAGATTACTTAAAACAATTTTTACACATTTTGAAAACACTTAAAAAAGTGAACTTTTAATTGAATCAAATCCAAATTTCTTTAATTAATTGATTCACTGTCAAAAAGTATTTTTTAAACGGACATTTATTTTTTTCCAATGCAAAAACAGATTCCTTTAAAGAATTAAACATTCTCTAACTTGAAAACTTTCTGAAATTTTTTTTGAAAAATTCTGCCAGTGGGGTAAGAAAAATACTTTTTAAATTGATGAGATTATTTTACTTGCAAAAAAAAAAAGAATTCTTCTTAAACATTTTTTTTACTTTAAAGGGTAACCAAACAGTGACGTTGGAGGCTGACTCAGTCAGAGGGGCGGGGCTTGGGGGGCTGGACTGTTATCATTACTGAAGCTACAGATCATGACGTGAAACTTGTGAAAATGTGGTTTGATCAATCACTGTAACTGTAATACCTCATTTCAACCTGCACACAGATGGTTTTAGAGAATATTTTCAAGAAATAAAACAATTTTATTTAAATTTATCAAAAAATATGACCAACAGACCCTTTTACAGAGGTCAACAGCCCAAAAAAAAAGATGATTTCGGGTTTGGTTACCCTTTAACATTGAGTGTTTGCAGTGCAGTTTTCATACCTGAAGCTTTTTTTTTAACTTTATTGACAAATATTGCACACACAGAAACATTGACATTCCACGATACGTGTCAATAACATTTTCCAGGAAAATGAACAACAACAAAAAATTATATAAAATAAAATACCTGAAGTTCTCCACCAGGACCAGCTCCTCGCTGTTGAACTGATTGTTCCTGTAGAGCACGCCCAGCTTCACCACCATCTTGATCAGGTTCTTGATGATCTTCTGAGACTCCTTGCGGTTGCGGGTGTACTCCTTGGTGACGCGGTACAGCTCGTCCAGCACTTCGCTGCTGGTGTCGTCGATGAAGAGGTTGGCCACGCTCTTGGTGGCCATCTTGCTCATCAGCTTCTTCTGCGCCTGGAGGGCTAAACTCTTGGTGCTGAAGGAGTCCATGCTCAAGGGACTGAACCCCCAGCGGGACAGAGGGAGACAGAAGGTTAGATAAAGATGATGAAAACATGTTTACTCAACTGAGAAATGTACAAACCAAATGTGTGTTTTTTTTAAAGATGTCTGCATCAACTGTATAACAGAGACGCGTGAGGTTACTGCAAATAACCTCTGCATAGATAGTGTTTTAACTGCAGGGCCAAGAACTCTCTCTTATCTGATAATGAGCTGTGGCAGCTGTCAAATTAGTCCCAGCACCCCTCTGGCCTGAAGCCTACAAGGTAGTTGTAGAAGAATGTGTCGTTAGGGATGAAGGAGTCGGTACCAGCGCGTCTGCGCCACCACACAATGTAATCTGCACATCTCATCAGAGCCATGGATCCAGAAAACAAGTTACGCACATGCGAGGTAAAGCGAACGCGAGACACGGAGCTAAATCAGTCACTGCACTCCGCCGTTTGATTTATGAACGATCCTGTGAGTTTGCATGCCAAATAAGGTGAGTCAGTGACAGGTTGCGCCCGTGACACGAGCTCATAAATAGTGGGAGGTCATGAGGGATGTCGCTTTTTTGCAGGAGGTTTGTACAGTTTTTTTAAATACTGACAAAAATAGAAGCTTTTCTCCTGCGTACCGCCTTTATTAAATCACCAAGAACCACCTGGGAGGACGCAGACGTAAATGAGCAACAAAAACTGTTTTTCCACGAGTTTCTCCTCCAGAAGACTGACGCCGTGAGATAAGGAGGAAGCAGCAGAAACGGGGATCTCACAGCTCACGTTCTCTAATGTTTAAATGTTTGGGTCACAAAGGCAAAGCGGACTAAATCAGCATCATAAACACTCCAACGGCACGCAGATGGATGACTGATCCAGAACCATCAAAGCACACAATGGAACACAAAACAAACCATTTCCATTGGAATAGGTCTTTAAAGACTGCAAAAAATCCCAAAACCCAATCTAAAAATCATGTTTTTGGTGTTTTATCACTTTCTTGTAGCAATTTTCTCATGATGGAGGGCATATATTACAGAATTTAAAATTAAAACTGCCTTTATGAGTATTTCAGTATAGAAGCTGATAAAAACTAGATGTTTGAAAGATCTCGGGTTTGTGACACAGCAATTGCAACGGGCGGAACAATTCTGAAGATCCACTTGCAGACAAATAGATCCATTAACTTCTTCAATTTCCTGGTCTGAGCTGCCATCTGGTTCCAAACTGCGCAGCTGGATAGCTCCGATATTGCTGGCTTTTTTTCTTTTGCTATGCTAATGCTAGCTTGGGTTTGTGAGGAGCTACATGCTAGCGGGAAAATATGTAAACAAAGGCATGCTGGGATATCAATGTAGGGCTACAAACCAGAGTTGAACTTCTAATGAGCTCCTGCTGTGTTGCAGAAAAAAGTTTTTTTTTACATTTTTGGCTAAAAACTCTGTAATCATAATTATAACTATGAACGCTTATATATAGAAAAAAATAAAGTTGGAGTGGGCAATTGTATTTTTGGTGTTTTTAACATGTTCATGCATCATTTTCCTGCTGATGGAGTACATATATTATGATAATTAAGGTATTTTAGGGTAATGTTAGGATGGAGTTGAGAAGAACTGTAAGCTAGCGAGAAGAACGCTTAAACAGAGAGCTCTCAGCAAAAGGAGGGAAGAGGCGGGGGGGTCGCCAACAGTTCCAACCACCAATTAGAGGTGAATTTCTAAAGAACTCCTGCCGCACTGCAGAAACTATAAAAATGTATTTTTTATTTTAGCTAAAAATTGCATAATTATAATTAAAAGAGCACTAGGAACTATTTGAAAATAGATCAAAAGAATCCTCGGATTGGGTCTTTAAACTAGAAAATGTTCTCACTGTCTAACAAACTTCAGCAAACTAAGTTCATAAATTAATTCAATAGTGATTTATTTTTCAAATTCAAAGCAATAAAAACACTTAACATAAATGGTGACATAAACTGCACAGAAAGTGGAACTTTCAATTTTAAAATAGCAAATTCTTACAATAAAAGTTAGTAAATTAGTTTGAAAATTACTTTAAAGGAAACTCAATTCATGTACTTGATGAAATAATGTTTATTTTACAGGTAAAGATAGATTTTATATTGACTGACAATCTTTAAACCCTGTCTAATATGATTATAAAAAATAGCCTTTATTGTATTTTTCTTTTTGATTTTTCCAAACCTCCCTTAAACGACATAAGTGGACACATTTTTTGGGGGTAAGACTTTTTTTTATCCAAAACTAAGCTTGCTTTAATAATATATTTTTAAAATCAATACTAAAGCAACAACAAATATTGAAGAACCTAAAAACCATACTTCAGAGAAGTTTTTCCAATTATTTTTGACCAATATTCCACTTTTTCCCCATTTAAAAAGCAATCTTTATGTGATCTCTTCAAAGCAAATATTACTATAACAAGATTGAAGTTGCAGCAACTGCTATTTTAAAATAATACCCAAATTAATATTTAATTATGCCCCAAAAACTGTATGAATATGTGGGAAGTGATGAAATACACAAACGAGCATTTCTGTGCCTCATGGGAAAACAAACTCAATCAACCGTTCAATCTGAATTATTCAGCATAGAATCAGTTGCCTGAAATAAAACAGGTACGCTTAAGATCAAATGTTGAAATCATCAGATGACGTTCATCTTCACATGATCTCCACAGTAGAAGGCTGCACAGATTAATTGAATATAAGCCCATGAGGCAAACTGATGATCTCCTAGCAGGAGAGTAATTACGGTCTCAAACGGGGGACATGGCGTTAATGCATCAGACTCTACTAGGGCTGCCAGGTTTAGCTGACTAATCGACTTTTAAAATAGTTTTTAATATTCGATTGGTCGTGACTTTATATTATATGGAGTCGGAGTGTAGTAAAGTGGAAAGTTATAATGACATTATGCTAGCTTTAAGGACTACTTTAGCATTTATAGAGGTTTTGGAGTTTAGCTAATATTTCAGCAGTATGCTAGCTATTATGGCTAGTTTTGGCTTTTTTTTGGTATTTATAAGTTATTTTAGAGTTTAGTTAATATTTCAGCTACATTATATTATTGGCTATATTGGCTAATTAAGGATTTTTTAGGCTAATTTGGAGTTTAGCCAAACTTTTAGCTGGTAATTTTTGACTTTTTTTGTTTGGGCTAAGTACGTTTTTTATATATTTTTCGGCTAATTTGCTAGCTATTTTGGCTAATTTAGGCTTTTTTTTTTCTTTTTTTATTTGTCCTTTTTGGAGCTTAGCTAATATTTCAGCTGCATGGTAGCTATTTCGGCCAATTTAGGTATTTTCAGTTTTTTGGCTATTTTTGAGTTTAGATAATATTTCAGCTACATGCTAACTTTTTGGCTGATTAATTGTGTTTTCATTTTTTAGGTTAATGTAGAGTTTAACCAAAGTTTTAGCTGCATGCTAGCTATTTTGGCTAATTTAGGATTTTTTTCAGTTTTTTTGGCTATTTTAGAGTTTAGCTTATATTTTAGCTGCATGCTAGCTTTTTGGCCATTTTTGACTTTTTTGTTTTTAGGCTATTTAGGAGTTTAGCCAACATTTGAGGTACATGCTAACTATTTGGGGTAGGTACGATTTTTTTTTCTTCGGCTAATTTGCTAGCTATTTTGGCACATTTAGGCTTTTTTTTCTTTTTTTATTTGTCCTTTTTGGAGTTTTGCTAATATTTCAGCAGCATGCTAGCTATTTTGGGCTTTTTTGTTTTTTAGGCTAATATGGAGTTTAGCTAATACTTTAGCTGCATGTTAGCTATTTCGGCCAATTTAGGTATTTTCAGTTTTTTGGCTATTTTTAAGTTTATGTAATATTTCAGCTACATGCTAACTTTGTTGGCTAATTAATTGTGTTTTCATTTTTTAGGTTAATATAGAGTTTAACCAAAGTTTTAGCTGCATGCTAGCTATTTTGGCTAATTTAGGATTTTTTTTGTTTTTTAGGCTAATTTGGAATTTAGCTAATATTTCAGCTGCACTCTAGCTGTTTTGGCTAATATAGACTTTTTTTTTTGTTTTTTAGGCCATTTTGAATTGTAGCTAATATTTCAGCTGCATGCTAGCTGTTTTGGCTTACCTAGGCTTTTTTCAGTTTTTTCAGCTAATTCGGCATTTAACTAATATTTTAGCTGGCTATCAGCTTTAGTGTTTTCAGCTATTAACTTCAGTGTTTTCAGCCATCAGTTTCAACATCTTCAGCTATCAGCACTAGCATCTACAGCGGTCAAATTCAGCTTACAGCATTCACACAAGGACCACGCAGGTAATACTATACATCTAATTTTTAGTTCGTTTAAAGCTAATGATGGTTAAGATGTGTGCTTCACATCCAGTTTGCACATGACCGGATTAGTCGACTAATCAGAAAAAATAATCAGTAATTAGTCGACTATTAAAATAATCGTTTGTGGCAGCCCTACTAAGAGCTATGACATTTTCCTGCTGGGTGACAGCTCTTTCTACTGTTGTCTGAACTGGAATGCAATGATTCTGCTGCAGCATTGTGTGACTTTCCTTCCTCTCCTTTTCCTTCATTCTCCTCGTCTGAACGTCTCTCCGAGCATATCAATAAGACTCCTCGGAGAGTGTCAGCAGGATGCCGCCCAAAGAGGAGGCACATACAAGAGCTCAGACTGAAGCAGAAAGATGCTGATAAAAGAGGCTCCGTTAAATATTTATCCAACAACATCAAGGAAGCTGTTGAATAATAGGTCATTTATAAAGCGACTCAAAGTGAATGTTGAGTTTGCCCTCTCTTGCTCAGGTGCAGAACATTTAATCGGGTCGGAGGAGTTTGCAGATCAAGGATCTACAGCGGATCCCCGTCAACTGCTTCTGCATGGAACTAACCAGGAACTTCAGTCCTTTAATCTTCCAATCTCTCAATCCTCTTGTGATGCAATGCGTGTGAAATGTAAAACAAGAAGGCCACTAATGAGTGGAGGAAAAAAAAAGCTGCCTGAAATCTTCATTTCTGTGTGAGCAATAGTGGCCCAGCCCTTTAGGTCAGTTGAGAAAGCGGCAAAGCCTCTTCCACCCTCTGATGGCTGCGCACCAGTCTTAAAAATGCACGTGGATAATCAGCACGCCACTTTGTCAAACTTTAGAGAGACTTCTTGGAGCTCGTTAAATTTCTCTCTCCGCTGAGACCAAAGACATCGTCTCTGTCAACTGCGAGGCCAAAAAGGAGGGAATGAGGAGCCTTTTCCCATCAGACGTTTATACAAACAGTTCAGATGCAGCCGTCTGCGGTTTGATTTCAGCCCCGAGACAGATGAACCCAGAGATATCGAGGATGGAGACACCTCTTATCTAGTTGTTAAGTGAGCGTGACTTCTGCAGGGCATGAATGAAGGTAAAGCGGAACTATTTTTAAAGGAGTGACTCAGGAACCTGGAGACCCCCTAAAACTTCCAGATAACATTAACCTTTATTTCCCAGTTATAGGTGATTATAATTGGAATCTCAGTTTATTTTGCTGACTTGCCCTCATAAATAAAATGTTAAATTAAACCTCTCAAAGAGTTAAGTTACACAAACACATCATTAAGAAGTCTACATTTATCTCCTCAATCATTGTGGCTAAGACTGTTTATCTCTCAGTGGTCAGTCGGTTTATAGGTAATGTGTTAAATGAAATCTGACTTTTTTAATAAAAAAAACATTAACTGCTTATATTGCTTTCTTTTTTTACACCTAAATTGAACTCCATCTCCTTCAGACACAGGAACACATCTAAGGCTGAATTTAGCAAAATTTTTCCAAAATTAAAAAAGTCTTATTAAAAACTTAAAAAGTCCCACTCCAACTATATAGTTTTCTATTAAAAATTGTCCCAGATGGTCTTTTAGTTACGATTATGCAACTTTTAGCCAAAATCAAAAAGTCTGTATCGTTTTTTAAGACATATATTCTGCAGAGCTGCAGGAGCTCATTAAAAATTCGCCTCCGAGTTGTGGGCGCAGAAGTTAGCCTCAGCTAGGTTCCCATCAACTCTTTGTTTGCACTCTAGCTTATAGCTCCTCACAGTTTTTTTTTACCTCTCTGGTATTCTCACATTCAAAAAACACCACCTTAACAAAAGAATCCTGTTTTCTGAATGTTCCTCACACCTACCAAACAATGACACCTACGATCCAGATTTTAGATCTCACAAAGATCTGCTCTATGGTTGAGTGTCGCCAGTATCAACACTTGGATTAGTCTGAATTTGGCTGCTTCAAACTGTGATATGTTCACAAGTGACCATAGATATTAAATGTCAGAGTTTGGAGTAGCAACAATAATAATCTTGGAGAAAGTTGCTTTAGTGGCCAGTAGCTGAGATGACTAATCCTTTTGTTGCAATATTTTATGCTACTCGTTATCAGGAGATTAATTTAATGTCACTCTTGCTGCAGGCTGCAGTGATGTCCCTGCTTGAACAGAGGGACTCTGATACACAGACCAGAACAGCACATCTCCATAAAACAAAAACACACACCGAAAGAAACCCAATTTGGAGAAGCTACAACCTCATCGTCCCACCTGGAAACACTGCACAAAAGACATGTTCCTCTCAGGAGAGACTCTTCATGGAAATGAAACCAGACGTCTCGCTGCGTTTCATGACAGCAGAGGAGCCTGGGTAATGGGACCAGGGACCCCCCCTGCAGGCAAACAGCTATCTTAAGACGGTGTCAGCGTCCAGCTGAGGAACAGGGTGAACAAAAGACAGAGGATGAAGAAATGACCGGTCTGGAATCTGGATCCGGTGAACATGAGTTGGAATTGTATTACCTCCATATAATTTGTTTTTTTCATACAAGTTTCATTGCAGCCGAGGCCGATTCCAGTTCACTGACAGCCACACGTCGTCACTCGCATCCAACATTTTCATTATGTGGCTGTCTTGACCTTTGGGACTGAATCAGAGCCGACTGATAACTCTATAAGCCCCGTCTAACAAATTGAAAGCTTGTGCGGCCGAGTCAATCAAAATGGAATAAATACACATATACAACTGACATTACTATGACAAAAGTATTGGAAAGTGCTATGTATGCTAATAATATTTTAATACAAGTAAAACACTTTTTGATAAACTAAACACCAAAATAAAAACAAACTAACCAGTTCAGGCAGGAATTCTAACTGGAATGAAAAGTCCTACAGGAGACTAGTGCTGCCACGAACGATTATTTTAATAGTCGACTAATCACTGATTATTTTTCCCGATTAGTCAAATAATTGGGTCATGCTCAAAGTGGATTAAAAAAAATAAAAAAAACAAAAAAAAAACACATCTTAACCATCATTAGCTTTAAACTAACGACAATGAAGATTATAGTTTATTAAACTAGAAAGAATTTGCTGAAGATGCTGAAGCTTTGCTGAAACTGGCGACGTAATTTACTTTAATAGATGAGGAGATTTACTGCATTTATTGCAAAATGTAAAACTTGCTAAAAGACTTGAAATTTTGGTAAAGAACTATGAAAGAGCGCTAAAGTTTACCTAAAATTCTAAAGAATTTGTAGTAAAATTACTTATTAATCTGTTTGCCATTTATTCGGCTGTTGCCATCTTTTTTTTTTTGGAGGGGAAAAAAAGAAACAAACCAACCAGGAAATGATTATTCTGTGAACTACAGATGTCAAAATCTAACATTTATGACAAATTTGATACAAATCCTCAACTGTAAAGCTACAATAACATTTAAAAAATGTGCTTTTTTGGACTAAACTAACATATCTGTACAGTATGTACAGTGTATTAAAACCTGTAAAGGCTGTAGAGGAGAGAGCCGTTTAAGATGTGGTTCCTGTGGACAGGTTTGGCTCCAGAGCCAGCCCTCAATGGCCGTTGGAGGAACTGTGGTTTTTAAAAGTTGATGGTTTTTCAGCCACTTGGAAACTGAAAATACATGCAGGAACGGACATGAACGTTTCTAACCCTTGAACCGCAAATTACACAGCAGCTGCCACCGCAGTCGGTGGCGGCAAAGTTCACAGCTCCTGGCAGCATCAGCTGCTAAATGAAAGACAACAAAAACCTTAATCTGTAGTCTGCTGGTAAACAAAAAAAGAGGAAAAAACTTCTGCAAGCTAACAACCAGCTTATATGTGCAAATAGAAAGCCTTAGCACAAAAATGTAATTGCAAATATACATGATAATACTATATTGAAAAAATAAAGTTGATATGTTTGTGAGTTTCCTTACCAAACAAATAATTTGTTTTTCTTTGCTACTCTCTAAGATATTATATGATCTTTACTTTAAGGTAAATGATGACCTACTGTGCACAGGACATGATCTGAAGTGCATTAATCATGATTTTCCTTATGGTTATGTAAATTTCCCAAATAATCACTAAATTACCAGTATGTATGTAACAGTATGTTACACCCTGAAGTAGGACTGCCACGGTTAGTCGACTAATCGACTATTAAAATAGTCAACTACTAATTTAATTAGTGCTGGGCGAAAAAAAATTACATCATGATATAAAATATTTTATATCACGATACGATATATATCACGATATACGACAATAAAGTTTAAAAAAAAGTATTTTCAGCTATTCTCTGAAAATATGCCTGATGTTGCGGCAGCATTTGTGAAAAGTTGCGACAAAAGTTGTGATTTTTTTAACATAATATTGTTTTGAAAAGTGCCTAAAAAATGTTAATTATGAAAAAACTTCACATTCTTATATTCCAACTCTTGTTATTGTGACAGATGCTCTGGGAAAATACTTCATCATCACGATATACAATGTTGCTGTACCGTCATTTAACTTGAATAGAACTGTGAAACTCAAAATTAACTTTTGCTCCTTGCTGCTCAAAATAACACAAATATTTGTGTGTTGATTTAAACATACTTTAGAATAAATTGACGATATCCAGTGAAAAATTATAAACTTAAAAAAACAGCATAATCAGATTAATCCTCAGATTTCCATGTTCTCCACAGAAAGTGGAAATGTTCTAAATGTCCAGAGTCTCTCTGTCTTTCTCTCATGTTGTGCAGCAGCTGTGCGCCGCGCAAAATGACAGACCGCTGAGGGTACCTTCACCCCCACCACCACCACGTTCACATTTGCACGCAGTACACTTTAATCTACGCCGCATGCACGTTTGCACGCAGCGGACCGCCACCCTTCCTGAGGGGTGACCGTTCACGCGCCTCTTGAAGAGAAAAATGGCAAAAAGAAAATAAAAAAAGAGCACGGCTCCCGGTAAGGAGTCAGAAGAGAAACTGTCACGTGGCTGCGTCATCATCCATGACTGTTGTCAGGGTAGATTGGTAAAGTTTGGGTGAAAATAAAAAATTGCAGAGTGCGCAACAAATCGCACAAAGTCCTGGAGGGTCTGATAATGACATATTTGGCGTAATAATTGATCAAATTAGCCTTGCAACAATATAAACTATAGAAGAAATGGGACGATAGACACTTTTCTATCGCCCACATGATATATATTGTCATATCGCCCAGCACTAAGTTTAATAGTCGATTAGTCGTTACTTTATATTATACTGAGTTGGAGTGTAGTAAAGTTGTAACTTGTAATGGCGTTATGCTAGCTTTGTGGACTAATATGGCATTTATTAAAGTTTTTTAGGCTAATTTAGAGTTTAGCTAATATTTCCGCAACATGCTAGCTTTGTTGGCTAACTTAGGCTTTTTTCAGTTTTTTAAGCTAATTTCAGCTTCAGTGTTTTCAGCTATCAATTTCAGCATCTTCAGCGGCCAAATTCAGCTTACAGCATTCTTACTAGCATTATCGCAGGTAATTGCTTAACATCCAGTTTACGCATGACCCGATTAGTTGACTAATCTGAAAAAATAATCAGTGATTAGTCAACTATTAAAATAATAGTTCGTGGCAGCAGTAGTGTGAATGCAGTATAACAGATCAATGCTCTGGCTTAAATTCAAGAACTGGAATGTTACATTTTTTACTGAGCAACTGTTTAACTACCAGAAAACAGTCTCCACATAATTTGTGGGAGAACAAAGAACAATTGGAAATTCTCTTGTTTGATCAAATTGTAATCAAACTGCAAACATTTCTGTGCATCATTTATTCACAAGTGTTCAACCTCTTGAAGTTACAATTCATTTTTTATGTCTGTTTTTCTTCTTTTTTTCATGTTTTCATCAAGTTTATCAGCATGTTCACATTAAATATTAAAATTATAGGTGTGTTTTTATGATTTGACCTTATGATTATTGGCATCCCACTTGACTTCAACACATCTGACAGAGAATATGGTATTGAGTTTGATTAATCTATAAGGGCCCGTCAGTCGCAATCAAGCTGAGGACTGGATTTTGATATCTTCGTGCTCACACACAGTAACATTCTTTAAATACCAGAAAAACATATATACACACTATTTTTTTAGTGCTTGTCCACACAAACGGCTAAAATCAATCTGGGTGGGATTGTGAAACTTCCCATGACATTTCATCTTCCAAGTCACTGGCTGATGGCAGCAGAAAATGTCACGACTTTCATTCTCTTTGGGGATTTGTAGTCACGTGGACTGGAGCGCTGTAGCCCCAAGTGATGACTCTATCAGCAGAGAAAATCCGCACTGCTTTAGGATGGAGATCACTGAACACTCAAATCCGGGCAAAATCATCCAAAAGAACACAAATAAAGAAATGTAGTACAACGATTGTTTGAGTATTTCTCCATGGGACAATCTCTGGTATGATAGATAAAGAAGCCACAATTTGGAGAGCTTTTATCAATCTCTTTAAAGGTCAAAATATGTTTTAGAAAGGTTTGGTGTCAATAAAACAGTTTGTGCCAAGAAAGTAAACTTAAGATTACAGTTTATGACATCTTGTATATTTAGCAAAAATGTCTGCATAATATTCATGTGGACTTATCAGCACAAGTATTTTGGCTAATGGACGTGCATTTCTGCTACATGCACAGCCCGAGCACGTCTCCATTTCCCTTCATCTCTTGTCCTAATGCCAAAGAATCCATATAAACACAAACTTGTACAGAAATAACTTTTCCCATTTCCTATCCAATTCCCAAACTGACACAAAGACACGAAGCTAGAACCATTTCTTTCTTTGGAAACAGGCAGAAAACCCTTGATTTGGTCTCACCATGCTTCACTTTTGAGGTTTTTAAACTAACTGTATTGTTAACCTTAAAAACACGATGCTGATTACAGGAAATACCACGGCTCCATAGCTGTATTCATCAAGTGTTGGTCAGGAAGTCCCTGCTTGGATTTGTTTGTTGGGTGATCCATCTGCAGTCAGACAATCGCTACTGTTTACACAATGATAGGTTTAGGCTGCCAACATGGTGGGTATGACACTCCTCTTTCAACCGGAGCAGGAAGCGCTCATGGCGTGAATCCCAGTGCAAACACATATCCAGTTCCCCACTAGGTGTGTAGGATATTGTGTTGCATCATTTAGAAAGGACCTGTTCCAATTCTTCTCCATGTGTACAGTTTATTTATCCAACCAGATTGTGCTTATCTTTTAATTTAATTTTATCAATCTGATGAATAAAATGGTTAATATCTGAATTTGCAACCTAAATTTAAATGTTTTTGAAATTTTACTTTGAAATAAATATATATTTTTAATTAATAGCACTAATTTATCCAGGAAACATGTAAATAGTATTATATAGTCCTGCAATATGATGTTCAGGAGGTGTCCTCAAGGGTCGGGCTCCTGCTGGTTCTCCAGAAATCCTGCCTTATCTGCTGCTCAGATGTGTTTAGCCAATAAGGAGCTTCAATTTAAGGTTGGTTGTAAAACACGTAGGCTAAAATAAAATAATTATACAGCCAGTATCGTAAAAATATCAAACATACGAAGATGCACATAGATACGCTTGCATATTTACTAGAGCTGCAACAATTAGTCGACTAATCGACAATTAATCGACTACTAAAATAGTCGACGACTAATTTAATAGTCGATTAGTTGTTACTTTATATTATATGGAGCCAGAGTGTTGTAAAGTTGAAAGCTATATTGGCATTATGCTAGCTTTTTGGACTATTTTGGCATTTTTGGCAATTCTCATTAAGGTTTTTTAGGCTATTTTGCAGTTTAGCTAATATTTCAGCTCCATGCTAGCTGTTTTGGCTAATTTTAGATTTGTTTCAGGTTTTTTTTAGGTTTAATTGAAGTTTAGCTAATATTTTAGTTGCATCCTAGCTATTTTGTCTAATTTCGGCTTTTTTAGGCTAATTTATAGTTTAGCTAACATTTCAGCTACATGCTAGCTGTTTTTTAACTTAAGTTTTTTTTTTGTTTTTAGGCTGTTTTTGCTAACTTAGGCCTTTTTTTTGGCTAATTTGGCATTTAGCTAATGTTTTAGCTGGCTATCAGCTTCAGCAATTTCAGCTATAAATTTCAGCATCTTCGGTTATCGTCACTAGCATCTTCAGCTGTGCTAGTGCGAATATATCTAGTTTTTAGGTAGCTTAAAGCTAATGATGGTTAAGACGTGTGTTTTACATCCACTTTGCGACTAATCGGAAAAAATAATCGATGATTAGTCGACTATTACAATAATCATTTGTTCCAGCCCTAATATTTCCATCCAACTGCTTCATATTCCCTTCTGATGAAACATTTGTTCTAACTCCAGTTTCTAAAACAAGGAACCAATATCTTGGGGATCTGTCCACACCAGGGACCACCCCATCCATGACAACAGAGCACCATCACAACAACCACTCAAATCAGGGTGGACCGGGGCCCACACCCCCTGGCGTTGGGTTGGGGCCCCTGACCGCCAAGATAAGGAAGGTCTGCATGACAACAACCATGTAGAGGGAGCAGGAATAGTCCCTGGTGTGGAGAACCCCCCCTTGAGGAAAACTCTCATCATCATTAGTGCAAACAAAAGAAAACCATTTTCAAGTTGGCACACAAACATACACCTTAATGATCATGCTTCCGTGATTTCCAAAAGGAGATTAAATGTGGTGGCAACTAAAATACTTTTATTACGAGGTCACAGAAGGTCAACACTCTGGACAGTTTGGTCGAACCCGATTGGAAAAAAGTGTTTCTTTTGTGACGTAAACTGGCTTAAATTCAAGTTAAACAAAATATCTATTGAGACTAAGGGTGTTAAAAGATGGCACTAGAATTATTTCAGGTAGGTTGGAACCAAATCCCTTCTTTGTCCTGAATGTTAAAAGTTGCTGCTTCAGTACAATGGACAACCCTGCTGTTACATAAGGCACATCAGGGCTTTGTGCTCTGGAAAAGCGAGTAACCACTCAAATGAGCTGCACTTCTGAAATCACTTCACTGGTGGGGAATCAACAGCATGATTTCAGGACAAGCACATGCTTCAGTTTCATCTTTCATCAAGTTTTGTGGGGTTTGTCTCGCTCCTCTCCCGGGATGTTGCGTAACAGAGGAGGTGCTGACTGCTAATGGGATAGTCAAAGCTCGAAACAGTTTTTCGGATTTCCGCAGACTCTAATGATCTGGCTGCACACTCATCTGTTTCAGTGGCTCTGCCTTGACACTCAGAATGGTATGCAGAGTAGATGCAAGAGTCACATGGGCTGCATAAAACATGCGTTCTGTGGATGAGGTAGTTCTCAACGCGCTGCCTCCATCTCACGTTCCCGCGCAGCAATCGTCCAGACTTTAGCCGTGAGGAGACAATCAATGCCTTTCTCTCAGCTATGCCCCTTACCATCCCTATTTTTTTAAAACTGTTTTCTCAGATCTGCCTTACCCTGCCGAACAATTAATTATTAACACATCGGCACATAATGGATCGGCTTTTAATAATTCAGCCTGCCAATTTGGACTAAAATAGACTGGAGGCTAAGAGCAGACTGTGATGGTGCAACAGGTCGCTAAAGAGATGTGAGGGGAGGATAAAAGCTGGACTCAGCACATATACAGTAAGAGACAGTGGCTGTGAGCTACTGGCATTAATTTAAGAACATCAGTCAGTAATAGGCATTTGTAATAAGGCTGGGAATACAGTGGCGGCTGCGCCGCTGCCTGAGGGTCAGCACTGTGCTTCAAGATAACATTTGTTCTTGCATTAAAAAGTATAAGTGGATGGTTGTCTAGCAGCTACAACAAAGCTCATTTGAAATGCAGAAGTGGCAACATATTTTCATGCGACCAACCTAGTTCTTGGGGTTTTCAATGCAACTGCAACCACATACAGAAAGATGCAAGTCAGAAATGTGCAGTCTGCGTCTGAAGCTTTGACATTTTAATTAGAGTCACCAAATGAGCAGATTACGTTATGAATAACTTTTCTCACCTTGAGCTCAGGCTGTGTAATCTGTTAGCTCACCATTTAATGAAGCAGAAAATACAAATGTGCTCCTACTATACTAGAACAGATCAGACAGTGACCTGTGAAAATGATGCACACAAATCAATAGGTAGTCTTGGTGGACTCTAAATCACTCGCTCTTTATTTGAAGCAGATAAACAGCATTAGCTGGTCCACTTGTCCAGAACTTTGTGGTGTGGCTCCATGGAGGGTGCTTTGTGTTTTCGCAAACGATTATTTTAATAGTCGACTAATCACCGATTATTTTTACCGATTAGTCGACTAATCGGGTAATTCGCAAAGTGGATGTAAAGCACACATCTTAACCATCATTAGCTTTAAACTAACTACAAATAAAGATGTTAGTTTATGAACTTTTAATGATTCCAGCAGCCTCTGTCCTTCATTAGTTTCTGGTATTAAAACAAGAATAAATTAGAAGAGTTGCATTACCTGCAATAATGCTAGTGTGAATACTTTTAGCTGGAACAAGTAGCTGAAGATGCTGAAGCTTTTTGCTGAAAATAGTGACACAATTGACTTTAATTGCTGCAGGCATTTGCTAAAAACACAAAAGTTATTTGCTAAATGTTACATCTGCTAAAAGACTTGAAATTTCATTAAAAAACTATGAAAGAGCGCTGGAGTTGACCTAAATTTCTGAAAAATTCCTAGTAAAAATGCTTAAATATTCCTAATACATGCCAATTTTGCAAAATATTTAGTGTTGCTTAAATATGAGCTAAACTCAAAATTAGCCAGAAAAACCTCAGTAGATGTAAAATTAGCAACAAAAAAAAGCTAAAGCTTAAGTATTAGCTAAACTCCAAAATAGCCTAAAATTCCTCAGTAAATTAAGTCAGTCAAAAACGTTAGCCTGTTATTAAAATAGAACTTAAACACTAAATTAGCCTATAAAAACCCCATTAGATAACAATTTAGCCAAAAACCCTGGCATGTTGTTAAAATATCAACTAAACTCCAAATTAGCATAAAAGCTAGCGGATGCTTAAATACTAGCTAAACTCCGAAATAGCCTAAAAGTTGCCCTAAATTAGTCAAAAACGTTAGCATGTTGCTAAAATAGAAGCTAAACACTAAATTATATAAAAACAGCAAATAATAAATTAGCCAAAAACATTAGAATGTTGTTAAAATCTTATGTAAACTCTTTTTTTTTATTACAATTTAAATATTAAAACATATCCCATCAATATATTTAAATGGTTGTTACTAATATACTTGAAATGTTTAAATTTGAAGACTTTCTCAATCACTTTTATGGGGCATATTTTGCTCAATATTTCAAAACTATAATGTTTATGAATACCAAAAGCACAAGCAGTGATGTCCTGAACAAGCTGAATGTTTTGACACCAAGATTGCTGAAATTGATGAAAGTGTGATTGAGTTGCTTAGTAAACAATTACACAAATAAATGAAGTTAGCATCTGAAACAAGAAATTATTTTTTTTTACAAATGATAAAGTTTGCTGACTCATATGAAAAAGTGCATTTTTTGGTGCTGAACACTCACAGCTTTGTTCAACTTCACTACACTCTGACTCCATATAATATAAAGTAACGACTAGGGCTGCCACGATTAGTCGACTAATCGACGACTAATCGACTATTAAAATAGTCGACGACTAATTTAATAGTCGATTAGTCGTTACTTCATATTAAATGGAGTCGTTGTAGTAAAGTTCAAAGTTATAATGGTGTTATGCTAGCTTATTGGACTATTTTGGCATTTATTAAGGTTTTTTAGGCTATTTTGGAGTTTTTATTTCAGCTACATGCTAGCTGTCTTTGCTAACATAGGGTTTTTTAGGCTAATTTGGCCTTTAACTCATATTTTAGTTGGCTATCAGCATCTTCAGCCATTGTCACTAGCATCTTTTGCGGCCAAATTCAGCTCACATTTCATCTATAATGATGCTAGTGTGAATATATATATATATATATATATATATAGTTTTTAGTTAGTTTAAAGTGAATGATGGTTAAGATTTGTGTTTTACATCCACTTTGTGCATGACCCGATTAGTCGACTAATCGGAAAAAATAATCGGTGATTAGTCGACTATTAAAATAATCGTTTGTGGCAGCCCTAGTAACGACTAATCGACTATTAAATTAGTTGTCGACTATTTTAATTGCCGATTAGTCGACTAATTGTGGAAGCCCTATTTCAGTGTTTGGTTGGACTTTGTAGCCCAGTAAAACCATGTCAACCGGCTCTCCTATCTTGTTAAACAGTTACCATAGATTCTCCACAGGAACGACGGCGTCCCACGGATTACTGCGGCCGCCCCTAATAACACAGCATGGGTAATGTTGTGCAACGTGACTGCATTGTCCTGCTCCAAAGAAACACTCAGATGGCATCTCTACCAGGATGAAGCTTAATCCCAACCGTGCAAGTAAAAGCAAATCTTACAGCACCAAAACAAATCACATTGCTGAACCCAAAGCTGGGATTAATTAGCAAAAGCAAACACTCTGGAAAACCTATCCAATAAACGGACTTTGACTGCGGAGCTTCGACTGGTCTGGACCTTTCAGTTGCTGCCCGCGGCAAAAAGAACATGATTGAATATTTGAAAATTATTTGCATTATTGACAAAACAATCATTGACACAGTGAAACGACTCAGGTAGCTCATATACAGCAAATTTATAAACACACAGTAAAAGCCATAAAATAAGAATGCACTTTAGCTTCAAAATATAAAAAACTTTCACGATTTATGCTTAGTTTACAATATAAAAGACAATAACTTTACAACCGTATACAAAAAAAAGCACAAAACCCTGAAACTGGAGCCTCAACTTACTTTCTTAAAGCTTATTTTTCCAAAACACACACAAAAAAGCCTAATTTACCGACACACTTCTACCCAGAAAGGAGTTCAACTCTAAATCCCAGCCCTGTATTTATTAGCCAGATCTGTCTGGGCTCACCCTGCCAGAGCTCTGCCTGCACAGTGGGGTCATTCATTCCCACACAAGCCTTGTTATAGTAAAAAGCTTGTAAACGTAACCACAGCTGCGTGTTAGAAAACACATACCTGTTTGGAAAAGCTGTCTTGAAATCAAACACCCCAGGGCTGAATACAAGGTGGATTAGAGCTCGCACCTCCCCGTCCATCCAATAAACGTCTGTTTGTTTAAACCAGCAGAGATAAAAATCTGCTTTTTTCCCTAAAAGTGTCCAGGCTTGCTGAACTTTTTTGTCTGGAAAGTTAATAAACGTCTCTTATCTGGTCATGTTTTAGCACCATCACAAATAATTCACACAAAAACAAGAAAAAAAACATTTTTAATTATTTGAATTTAGTCACAATTGACTACCATACAACTGGTAAATGAGTAAATAATCTTTCATCAATTAGATTAAATCTTTTTTTTTTCTAAAGCAGATCTTGGTTTAGTACTGAAGTCTTTACAGAAACATTGTGTACTTAGAAAGTACACAACAACAACAACAACAAAAATATACATTATTATTTACTTTAATCTAACTAAAATTTACTAGACATCTAACCAATAGTTGTTACAGAAGTAAATAATCTTTTATCAACTAGATGAAACCTTTTTCTGAAGCAAATTTTTACTTTATTTTTAACACAAATATTATGTACTTAGAAACTACACAAAAACAGCATAAATTAGCCTTTTTACTTACTCGAATCCAGCAAAAAAATTGACCAACTTCTAACCTACAGCTGTAAAATGATTAAATCTTTCATTAATTAGGTTAAGTATTTTTGTTCTAAAGAAGATTTTGGTTTGTTTATTTTTTTAAGTGATTATTTTTTTAAGTATTTACAGAAATACCTGGAAATTATACAAAAACAACAAAAATTTGCATTTTTATTTACTTGAATCTATCTAAAATTGACTAAATATCTAACCTACAGCTGTTAAATAAGTAAATCTTTCATTAATTAGGTTAAATAATTTTGTTTTAAAGTGATTATTTTTTAAGTATTTACAGAAATACCTGGAAATGATACAAAAACAAGAAAAATTGGCATTTTTATTTACTTGAATCTATCTAAAATTAACTAAATATCTAACCTACAGCTGTTAAATAAGTAAATAATCTTTCATCAACTAGATGAAACATTTTTCATAACCAGATTTTGGTTTGTTTACATTCCTAGTGTTTACAGAAACATTGTGTACATAGAAATCACACATAAACAGCATAAATTAGCACTTTTAATTACTTGAATCTAGCAAAAATTGACTTAATATCTAAGCTATAGCTTTTAAATAGGTTTAAAAAATCTTATATCAACTAGATTGAACATTTTTTAAAGCAGATTTTGGTTTGTTTACTTTTTAAGTGTTTACAGAAACATTGTGTGCTCTTGAAATTTCACAAAAGCAGCATAAATTTGCATTTTTACAAACTTGAATCTAGCTAAAATTGACTAAATAATGTTAAAAAGTTGAATCTTTCATGAATTAGTTTTTTTCTTTCTAAAACAGATTTTGGTTTGTTTATTTTTTCAAGTGCTTAATCTTTTACTTGTTTACGCAAAGTGTATATCGTACTAGGAAATTACACAAAAACAACAAAAAAATTTATTTAGCAAAAATTAGCTAAATATCAAACCTACAGCTGTTTTATGAGTAAATAATCTCTTATCAGCTTGATGAAACCTTTTAATAAATATTCTGGTTTGTTTTTGTTTATTCTTTAAGTTTTAGCACAAACATTGCATTTCGTATATGGAAATTACACAAAACTGCATACATTTGCATTTTTATTTACTTGGATCTAGCAAAAAATGACTAAATATCTAACCAAAAGCTGTTAAATAAGTAAATAATCTATAGTCAACAAGATTATTTTTTTCTAATGCAGATTTTGGTTCGTTTTTTTAAGTGTTTATTCCTTTAAGTGTTTACACAAACATTGCATACCGTACTTGAAAATTACAGAAAAACAGACCAAAAAAATTGCATTTTTACTTACTTGAATCTAGCAAAAATGGACGAAATAGCTATCCTACATCTTTTAAATAAGTAAATAATCTTTCATCAACTAGATTTAACCTTTTTGCTCTAAAGCAGATTTTGGTTTGTTTAGTTTGTAAGTGTTCATATAAACACTCTGTACTCAAAATATAAACATAAAGCTTTCAGATCTATTTGATGGTAGTATTTGACAAAAACATGCAACTTAACTATAAAGCAGTTTCTGTGTTAAAAAAAGAGCAGGACTATATAAACAATGTTGAGTGATGGATTCCCACAGGGTTTAGATCTGTTTGTTCTGAGACAAAAATAATAATAAAAAAATAAATAAAAGTCGATTTCTTTTAGATTTTCCATAAACTTCCACAAATATGTTTGAAATTGTAGATGCTGGATGTCAAAATAAAGTTGTTTGGAAACACTTTATATGAATAAACGGATCGACTTCCGCTAGGTTCAACATAAAACATGGCGTCTGTCAAATTAAGGACCAGTGAAGTGAGACGAACGTCCCATTAGGAACACCTTTCCCGTGAAAACTAGCTTAACTTCTGACATTAACTTTTGTGATGCGGTGTCACTCCGCGGCGGCGCGAGCCGGGCTGCACTGCGGCTGGAAGAGATGTTTCATTAAAACGCCGCGGACCGTTAAGTTCAACAGGCTGGCGGCGGTGGAAACTCACCTTCCTCCGCTTTCGGTGGGACTCGGGAAAGGTCAGCGTACAGCAGGGCCGCTCATCACCACCACATCAAACCCAGAAGCCACCTCACAGCACGTTCCCGCCGAACGCGCCTGGGTTTAACTAGTCCTCCCCTGTCTCTCCGGTCTCGGTCGCTAAAACGTAAATTATTAAAACGAGTTTCTTCTCTCGAAGATGGGTTACAAGTTTGCTGTTGCTGCTGTAACCGGATTCCTCCTCCTCTTCTCTGTCCTCCTCCTCCTCCTTCCAGTAGAAAAAAAAAGTTTTTCTAAACTTGAGGGGAAAGACCTGGAATTCGTCATTGATTTGGGCCGAAACCAATGAACGAGCCAAAAGGGGGGTGGCGGACCAGTCCAATCGGTCCCCCCTGAAAATAAAAAATAACTTTTTCATTAATGAATTATACGTTTTAAAATCTTGGAATAATAAGTATAGTACGACATGTGAAAGAGTAATAAAACAGCAACAAAAAGGAGAGACTAATAAATAAATAAAGACAAAAGTAAAGGGTGTCAAACTGAGATTGAAGTTCAAACATAGGGACACTTTTCAACCACTTTATTAAAAAAAAAAGCAGTTAAAAGACCCACTCCAATAAAAGACTGTGTTTTTAACATGTTATTTGAGCGTTTTTCTCAAAATAAAATAATTTAAGATTAAAACTGCGATTTTGAGTATTTCTTTGTTCAAATCGCGTTGAATCATTAGAAGATGAAAACTGGCAGCTTGAAAAATCTTGGCTTTGTGACGCAGCAACTGGCAGTCTTCTTGCTCCGCTACAATTCCGAATTATCCAGTTAAAGACAAATAGATCCAGTAACGTCTTCGTTTTTCTCGTCCAAACTGCTATCTAGCTCCAATATTGCTAGCCTTTTTTTTATGTTTCTGCTACGCTAATGTTAGCTTGTGAGGAGCTATAAGTTAGTAGGAGAGTGGCTATTTCAGAATTCTCTCCTTGCTCCATAACTTCTAAAAAGGGCGGAACGATATAGTGCCCTGAATTTCAAAATCAATTCGGACACCATGTTCTCTCCTTTTTTTTTACATCGAAATGACATCACCTATTTAACAAAATGAAAACCTAATCAATATAAACATTTTATGAGATCAATCTATTAATCCATTGTGTTGTGATGTTTTATTTAAAAAATACATTTGAATATTTTTTTTCTCCAAAAGTTGTTCAAACGCAATGCATTGTGGTCTTGATTCCCCAATCTAAGGAGCATTAATGCACTGTTTTTTTCACAGAGAATTCTGGGTAATTTCCAGGGCACTCGATTTTGGAATTGTAGATTGGGACAGCACTACAAAATAGCGAAAGCACTATATAATGCAGCATGTAGCGAGCAGTGAAGGAATTCAGACATAACCAGTGTAAATAAAGGGCAGATGGGAAATTAGCGGAGGCTAAGTCCCGCCCACAACCAAGAAGTGAATATCTAATGAACTCTTGCTGCTCTGCAGAAACTATGTCAGAGAAAACACTTTTAAAATATGATTAAAATATTATATTTGCACATCATATCGAATATTAAGACTGTTTAGAATACAACCAAACATTTTATTTTCCAATTTTATTCATAGAATTGGAATGTTTTTGGATAAACAGTATTGTAGATCATCCGCAAATAAATTGCTTTATATGAAATTGTAATAAATGTTCACTGTTTCTTAATTATATATATATATATATATATAATTAAGAAACAGTGAACCTCTTTTGCTTCTGGTTGCCATGGGAATGTAAATAATTTTGCTTGTAATATTTGAACTTCTACTTTGCAGAAAAAGATTTAATTTTGTAAAGATATACTTCTTGACTTCCAGAACATTCACCACCCCCATTAGGGTTTCCAGTAATTATCCCACTGCTTGCATTTTCCCAAAGGAAATGGAGCAAAGGAAACAATGAACAGGAACTGTGGGAAGCAGATTCCCTATCGTGGTAGTAACACTTGATTTTGGCCACTAAATTGTACGGTTTGGCCTGGTACCTTAAAGTATTTCAGCATTTCTGAGTATATTTTCAAATAACATTTAAGAAATGGCCAAGGAAAACTTCAAGAGCGGATGTTTTCAGGGCAGGGAGGTTATCCCTCATCAGCTTAATGAGGCCGCGGAAATTCCGAAGGTCATTTCCGTCTTACATTCTTATATTAATAGTTTATTCAGTGGATGTGAATTCCAGTTGAAGAATAATTTTTCTAGACTTTCCCGTCATTATGATTAGCTAGAATTACAAGCTTAAGTTGTTGTAGACCAACTAGAGACTGTCACAAGGATCAACCAGAAAGGGGGACATTTTATCAAATAGTCATACTAGCTGTTTTTTAAGTCTATATTAACTTGCTAGTTTTGGTTTTTGATTTTGTTTTAAGGACCCTATGCAAAAAAAGTAAATACAGTATGTTAAGTACACTTGAGGCAAGGTATAGAAACTCCACTATAGACTATGGACATGTAGTGTAGGAAATGTACTAACTGAATACTTCTTCATACTAAATTAGAACATTTTAATGGTAAATGCCATATTTGCAGAGCGAGGTAAATTTAAAGTTTTCAATATATAGATAGTATGTATAAAAAGTAAACTTTTACACTTACAAGTAGTACACTTAAATAGCCAACTATTAGCTAAAAAGGTTTGAGCCAAAACCTTAGACTCCTCCTTCTTAAGATAAAAACAAATGATAAAAAACATCTACTGTTTTTTAAACTGGAAAGATGCTTTTCTTCAATAGGACACAAACGAAAAAGGAACACCTATGGACCTCAAATTAATCTGGAGCTCCCTCTAGTGGCTGTAATTTGAAAAAAACATTTAAAATCCTGTACATATGAGACAAAAGTATGAAAATATTCAAATGAGCATGTTTTATGTTTGACTGCACATAAAAAAATGTTGTTTCTTTTAATTGTGTCTGTCAATGTCATTTTCCTGTCAGATTGTTTTAATTATTTAACAACATTTCATAGAACTTTTGTTACTTATTGTGTTTTGGAAACACTAAAAAAAAAATAAAAAGTTGAAAAAAAGTTCAGTGAACAAAAAAAGTCAATAAAAGTTGCTAAGGTTAATTTCTGTGTCAAGTGTTAAAGGTCAAACTTAAAAAAGAATAAGCCTGGATTTAAAACATTTTTATTTATCACAAATTTTAAATTTATAGCATTATTTGGATTTGGATACAGTTCATTATGGTTTGGACTTGTATTTAATGTCCAGGTTAAACTTTCAAACATTGGGTTTTACATTTAGCTTAATTAATAAATATTTAACTGATTACCCTGAATACTTTCCCAAATTAATAAATCATAATATTATTATATATATTTTAAAAAATAATATTTACCAGACATTTAAGTTTTAAACGAGACCTGATATGTTATCTTTTTTGCTCTACACAATTTAACTCCATTTCCCACAATGCTCCACGCAACGTAATGGAGTGACGTATTTTTTTCTACGTGTCCGGAAGTTAGCAGAGAAACATGGCGTCTCAACAGAGCGATGTTGATGAACTGTTTGATGTGAAAAATGCGTATTACATCGGCAGTTTTCAACAATGTATCAACGAGGCTCAGAAAGTAAAGGTATGGGAGCTTTTTTAATGGTTTAAACTTTTAAAATCATACTTCATTTTCCTCTTATTTGGCTTTATCCGGTACCCAAGTGCTAACAATTGTTAGCAACCATGCTAAATAAGCTAGTTTATGTCAAATTAATTTAGTTTATGCTGAGCTGATGTGTTTATATACATCTGAATTAATTGTTATTATTAATATTTTTGTTTTTAGCCTTCATCGCCCGAGAAAGAAGTTGAAAGAGACACGTTTTTGTATAGGGCTTACATTGCTCAGGTAAGTGCTCAAGTTATGTAAAAGCCTTATGTTGTTCATAAAGATTTGTTACTGTTTTTGTTTATTTTTTTTACTGTACACTTATCGTAGTCAACAATACTTCACTAAATGAACGTTTTGTGTTCATGCAGAGGAAGTATGCTGTTGTCCTGGATGACATCAGAGGCAACTCTCCTCCAGAGCTTCAGGCCGTGAAGATGTTTGCCGAGTATTTGTCCAGTGAAAACAAAAGGTAAAAAGACAGCTTTTAGAATTTTCCCTTAACACTGAAGATCTTCATAGTCATCTTATTGTCTACAATACTACGTTTTAAAATTACATTATCACAATAAGTCATTTTATTTAGTGGTGTAGCGATTCATTTTAATTTTGTAGTTGATGATACGATTTGTTGTTTATTTTTGAACAATCGATTCACTGACCTAAACTCAATCCAGGACATCTGGGATGATCCAGATCTAAATACCTGGTACTGAACAGGGAAGATGATGTTTTCCAAATTTCTTACAAGATAATAAAGTGTAATTTAAATATCTGTACCAACAAACAGACGAGAAATAATGGCAAATCTGTTTGCATTTTAGTTTCATAAAGTTCAACCCACTGTTGTTTTTCCACATTAAAAAAAAATAAACTCATGACTGTCATCCGCTGTGATCGCACTTGGTTGTTTTTACATTATAGCAAAAAAAAACCGACCATGGTATTTTTTTCACTATGGATTTTATCTCATTTTGAAACTATTTTTTTATGGTACAGGTCGATTGAATTCTAATAACAACTCTCTTCAGACAAATAAATTAGGTCGAATTGTAGGAATATACATCAATTATTATTTTTAAAGTAATTTTATTACTTTAAAATACTTACTAAAATCATTTATGTCCTTTGAACAAATTAATTGTGACCTACAAGTTACTCTGATAAACTTTTCTTTGTAATAATTTTGAGTTTTAACCTACAGTTGTGTTTTCAATAAGTATTTCATTATCTCATTCAGCCAAAAAGACCTTTGTAAGTAGAACGTTTGAACAGAATTATTTGAAAAATTCATCCCCTTTTGGAATTTTTGCCTTGATTTCAGTGGGAATGCTTATATTGATTTTAATATTAGTCATGACAGATGTTATTTGAGAGTTTTTGTTTTTTTTCCAGGGATGCTATTGTTGCTGATTTGGATAAAAAGATGGCAAAGAGTGTGGATGCTGCCAACACCACCTTCCTTCTGATGGCCGCTTCCATTTATTACCATGAGCAGAACACGGATGCTGCTCTCAGAACTCTGCACCAAGGAGAAAGTCTGGAGTGGTAAAAAATCACATTTTATTTTACACCGTTCCAGTAAAATTGTTCTGATATTATAATTTAATTTCTCCAAATTTCACTGAAGCAAATTCCAAATTAAAAGCATAAATGTGATTTTATTTAGTAGCATAAAGCATGATTGCAGACTTGATTTGCACTAAACTAATCTAAATGTTTTGTTTTTTGCAGTATGGCGATGAGCATTCAGGTGCTTCTGGGTTTGGATCGAGTTGACTTGGCAAGGTATAACAATATTTTATGTTCTTAAACAGATGCATTATTACTCTATATGTCTGGTTTTTACACTGCACATTCTCTGGGTATTTATTTTAGGCTAAAACCCACATAATTTCTAATCACATTAACTTCTGTTGTTGCATAAGAACCTCCAGACTCTAATATCAGTGACATGTTTTGACAGAAAAGAGCTGAAGAAGATGCAGGAGCAGGACGAGGATGCTACTCTCACCCAGCTAGCCACAGCTTGGGTTAACATTGCTGTGGTGAGGAAAACGAGCTCACTCTTGTTTACATGCATTTGATAAATAAATACTTTTTTCTTCTGTGAATGAGACAAAAATACATCAGTGTCTCTGTAGCAGCTGTATACTTGGGTGGTCCGAAATGGTTGAATAACATGTTCTACTTTTATTTTAGTTCTCTGGAAAACATAAAAAAAAGAACTGTAGGAATTAGCTAAAAGTTTCCAAGAACTGCCTGTTTATAGTCTGTGAGGGCGGTTGAACAGCACCACCTGCTGTCAGGAGTGGGTCACAGCAGCAACACTTAATTAAAAATGTGAATTATTTCTTGACTATTCAACATCAAGGATTTTCTCAATAAGAAATAAATTCTCAAGGAAATATTTGTGATTTTACAATAAATTGAATTTGTCTGCAATCAACCGTATATCTTAATTTTATGTGGAAGTTTTGTAAAAAGTGGTTTTAGTTCATATTTAGATGAATATTTGTGTCCGTCTCTCTGCACTTCTTCAAAAAAGTTAAAAGAAATTATAAATCCCTGAAGCTGTTGAGAGAAAATGAGTAAACTAAGTGAGAAATTAACTAAATTTTTAACTTGAGCATTTGACTTTAGTATAATTTTAAAAGGCCCGATGATTTAGCTCCATGCACTTTTTGGTAATTAAAGTTTCCTTGATTAAAAGAAAAGAATCAAAATAATCCATTTATTTCCTCTTTTCATTAAAAGCAAAAAACAAAAGGAAAAAAAATGTTTTTGTTTGCCAAGAAAAAAAGATTACAAGAGGTAAAAACAAAAAAAAAAAACATGTTTACTTAATTAGTCTGAACTGGAAGTTTTTGCCTGTAACCATGGTGACAACCTATCCCAGCGCTCACAGTAGTCATCGTTGGTGTTTGGATGGATCATCACAACAGATTTGGAAAAACAGTCTGACATGATTTATAGAAACTATTAGTTTTTCCAATTTAATAAATATATTAAAATGCATTTAATTTTCTTGTTATCTTTCTTTTTTTAACAAAGACTTGTACAACACAGGATAAAAAAATGTAACTTTTACAAATACTATTTCTTTTATTTTCACTTGTTCTCTGGGACAAAATAGATTCTTGAAAAAGTGCACAAACCGATTGTGTTGTACTTCAACTCTTTCCAGAAAATAAACATACAAAGCTTTACATGTTTTTAATGGCTGTCGTTTCAGGGTGGAGAGAAGCTGCAGGATGCATACTACATTTTCCAAGAGATGTCTGACAAATACTCGTCGACGCTGCTGCTCCTGAATGGACAGGCTGCCTGTTACATGGCTCAGAACAAGTGGGAGGAGGCCGAGGGAGTCCTGCAGGAGGCTCTGGATAAGGTTAGATATGACAACTTTAGTTAGTAGTTGATGCGAATATTTTTAACTGGTGGCCTCCTTTTTAGCAGAAGAGTTGTTTTTTTTAACATTTTTATTTCCATCAACCCATGAAATGTTCTTATTTTTACATAATTGTTAATTAAAATGTAACAATTAGGTAAAAGAAAATAAAAGCAGTTTTTTGTTGCTTTTTGTTATTGATTTTTGCAGAATATAAAGTTTGTGCAAGTATGTCCAAAAATGTACTTTTATTTCATTTATTTTTTTTAAATGCTACACATTTCCTTGAAGGTAAATTATTTTGACATGTAATTTTAAATCCTAAATCTGTAGTTTTTTTTAAATATTTTTTTATATATGCAGCACCTACATTTTATGTATGGTTTTATGATGCACAATTAGCCCAAATAATTAAATCCATCTTAATTAGATCATCCAAAATCCTTCAGTTTAACCCTTTAACACTTGAGGCGTCACCGGTGACGCTTAAACACAAAGTCTTCTACATACTGTAACTTTTCAACCGTTAACGTGATAATTCTAGTAGATTTTGAAGGAGAAAAGCGGCGCTTTTCTCATTCAAAATCTACTAGAATTATCACGTTAACAATTAAAAAAAAAATACAGTGAACATAAACACTGGAGCTCTGGAATTCGAGGGTTAGTAACAACAAATTAATGATTAAAGTAAAATTATTAGACTGTGTTTCTGTTGCTTGAACAGCAGGGGGCAGCACCTGATCTTCTGAAGTTCCTGTGTTTTGTTTATTGTTAAAAAACATGATTAAATGAGTTAATTGTGGGATTATATCACTGCTATTTTCCTCATTTTAGCTCAGCATTATTTTCTTATTTTTATCAAATAACCCTAATTACTTAATGTTCTTGATTTACAGCTTTATTTTGTTTTGTCCATTCATTTTTACACGACAACTGTTATCTATTTAATTATGTTTTAACAAACATAGTTTTATTATTAATTACTCATTATTAGATAGTCTCTTATTTATTTTAATCACTGCTAATTCGTTTTATTTTTATATTTAAATAAATGAAATTAGATAGAACCTTGTAGTTGTTTAACTTTTAATATATGGTTAAATAAATTAAAAATCTCACTCTCTGGTTTATTTCTGTCTCTAATTTTCCTCTTATCAGGACAGCAGCCATCCTGAGACGCTGATCAACCTCATCGTGCTGACACAGCACTTAGGCAAAGCTCCCGAGGTGAGACTTTGAACCCAACGTTGTTCCAGAGTTTGAACAGTTGACCAGGTTTTTTTTTTTTTTGTCTTTACGCAACAGAAGACGCTGTGCAGCCCAGTTCAGACACGTCCTATAAATCTTTATATTTATACACATTTTTAAACCCTTCCAGTCACAAACTTTGATTTAAAACGATCGCACAGACGTGTGTCGGTTTAAGTTATACAAGCCGAGACTCGGAGTACAGCAGATAAAGACGGATTTATCTCAACTTGTGTCCCATGGACTTGATAACCGAATGTTGAACAATCCCACAAAACATCATTAAACTGTTGAAACCCTGATAACTATTGATAATGGCGTTTCACTCAAAGTCTACTGAAAATATGACTTTTCTTTGGACAAAAGGTTAAAGGTCATATTTGGAGTTTATTAAAAATATATATTTGATTTAAAAATTAAATCTGATTTTTTTTTTTGTGTAATAAGATTTTTTTCTTTTGAAAGGTAACTTTTATAACAAAAATCTGTCAATTTTTGACTTGTTTAGTCTATTATTTTGTTTTATGATTTTTTTATTTTTAAATCTTGATAACTCTAATGTATTTGTGTTTTTAAACAGGTGTTGAAATCTTACACACTAGAAGTCACTAATATCTTCAAACAAATATTTCTATTTCTGGTCATAAATACAACTGCCACATCGCAATGGGAAGTTATCAGCAGAATCTTCATNNNTTTTTTTTTTTTTTTTTTTTTGATAATAATCGGCAGGTTATAAACGTAGCCAGCGGCTGTCATGTGCCTGACCACCCGGAACCCGTGTCCTACCAGGTGGTTGGTGCTACTTGATATGAAAGACCACCGACTAGAGACATGTACACATCGACCAATCCGATGAGCCCTGCGGCTGTCATCATAATGACGTCATCACTGCCACCAATTGTTGTAGGGGTCTACAACCTGTGGCTCCAGAGCCACATGTGACTCTTTGACTCCAACAATGTGGCTCTCTGGTTATTAAAAAATAAAAACCCAAATTGGAATTAAGGTGAATCAGATTATACCTCAGATTTTCTATTTTTGAATAGAGTCGAGGATTTAAGTCTGTCTCATGGTTTAAAAAAAACAGCTCTGATTTAATTCTGATTAGAAATTTCTTTTAACTTTAATTTTTACTTTCAATTTT
>NC_050515.1:7047086-7055854 GCF_002922805.2 Oryzias melastigma
AGATTTTATTTTTTTTTTCCGTAAACTTCAATTTTTTTACGGAACCCCTAAGTATTTTGGGAAAAAAGTTTTTATAAACGTAGTTTTTCTACGGAACCCCTAAGTATTTTTAGAATTTTTTTTGTACACTTCATTTTTTATTCCTACGGAACCAACAAGTATTTTTAGAATATCATTTTTTGTCAACTTCAATTTTTTTTCACGGAGCCCCTAAATATTTTTAGAAAAAAACGTTTCTTGTAAACTTCATTTTTTTCTACGGAACCCCCAACTATTTTTAGAAAAAAAGTTTCTTGTAAACTTCAATTATTTTTCTACAGAACCCCCAAGTATTTTTAGAAAAAAATTTCCTTGTAAACATATTTTTTTTTACGGAATCCCTTAAAATTTTTTAGAAAAAAAAAATTTTTAATTAAATTTTTTTTTCTCACTTTGATGTCCCTTTAGGGGCTCCGTACAAAGGCAGCAAAAAAGAAAAACTTGTTTTGGTGTTTTTTTTTTTTTGAGGGGGGGGGTAGTTAAAAGGTTAATCCATTTTGAAATAAGGCTGTGACGTAATAAAATGTGGAAGAAGTGAGGAGCTGTGAATACAGATCCACTGTAAATATTTTGTTTCCAAAAAAGTGTGTTTTTATCCTTAGTTTTAATTGAAACCCTATTTTCATTTAATAATATATTTTTTACTATGTTCTATTTTTCTAAGTCTCATTTTTGTGTCCTCAGGTTACAAATCGGTATCTCTCGCAGCTGAAAGATGCACACAAAGCCCACCCGTTCCTGAAAGACTATTTAGCCAAGGTAACTATAGCTTGTTAGTCATTTTAACAACACATTCTCCCCCCGTCTGTCATCTAGAATGACTCAGCTCCATAAAACTCCACCGCAATAATGACACGTTCTTTCAGTTCTAAACTTTTAATGATATATATTTGATGTTTGGCAACAAATGTCCTTGGATCAAAGCCGAGGCGAACTCCGGGTCCTCGGCTTTAATCGCAAACAGCTGTATTTACACAAGAGTGGAGATGTACATAAACACGTAAAAACTGGGTTACCAAACTGTGACATGCACAGCTGCTGCCATGTCTTCTCCCTGGAGCTTAACTCTTTCCTCTGGTTTGGGTCTTTTCTGCAGGAGAACGAGTTCGACAGACTGGCCATGCAGTACGCCCCGACCGCGACGGCCTGAAGCTTCAGCTTCCATCGCCGTGGAAACAAATCATTTGAAATATTATTTAAAATTATTCCCGAAAATTAACACAAATAAACATTTTTCATACATATTTCAGCATATGTGTAATGTAAACATTCCTGTAAAGTGATAATAAAGAAAAAAACTCCATATTGTGTTTTGGTTTTGATTAAATTGGATATTTTATGCACTTTGTAATTGTTGGTACTGTCTCTTTAAGACATCTCTCTCATTCCTGGCGCTTCAAGCAGCTGAGGGTTCATAAAGAAGATAGCGGGACTGAAAACGTCACGTCCCGTTTCTCTTTTTTTTATATGTCCCCCCCCCTCCCTGCTCATAAACTGCGCTGTTCCTGTTTCAGCGCACTAGTTGATTCCCGCAGGGAGCGCGGCGTCAGGACGCACGAGAGAACCCTGGAATACAGGCGAGACACGCGAGACATTAAAACAAAATTGCGTGAGACTTGCGGGGCTGTGTTATATAAGGCGAATAACGGGCTGGCATGAGGTCGTAGCGGCATCCAGCCGGACTGGATGCTGGATTGACGGACGGACGGGCGGGCGCGTCACAGCTCACGCCGGAGGCTCCCATGTATTTCCCCTTAAAGTCTTCATTCAAATAGGCGGCCGGCAGGGAGCTGGTCCACTCACCGCTGCTTGTGATCGGCTAGGCGGCTAACCGGGACGCGCTGTTGCCGCAGAGGAGCGTGCGCATAGCGGGGATGTGCAGATGGACTCTTCTCCAACCCATTTATCCGACATTTGGCCTCTGGTGGATATGATGATTTCTGGACCCTCCTGCGCTTTTGCCATTCACACGAATAGAGGCCCATGTCTTAATTAGGAGACAAAGAATTAGGCTACTGGACAGAGTAATCTGGTTAAGGAGGCTTCTAGACGTTCGAGTTGCGCATCAGTCAGTTCCCCTGCTGGAGTAAAAACCGCTTCTGGACCGTGATGGAGGGAGACGCCGGGGGCGCCGCGCCGGTGGAGCCCATGCCGGGATATTTGGAACTCATCACCAAAGGCTTTACCGCCATGCTGGGCGCGTGGAGGGACTGTGCCAACTGCGGGCTGCAGTTCTCCAAGCAGACTCTGCTGGAAAACGCGCACATCACCTGGACCGAGATTGCCCTCTTTGTCTTTTGCGCCTTTTTGTGGACGATGGTCAGGTGCGGACTGACAGAATGTCTGTTCAAGGTGGGTGACGCGAGGCCTTCTGTAGTCTTTAAATTGATCTAATTGAACTGCTGCAGACTCATGGTGCGTCTGTGAGATAAAATAGGTGAGACATCATTCTGTAAGTTTGAGGCATGATGGGAAACAGAGTTCCGACTTGACAGTTTAGACAGAGAAAGATGGAGCGCAGCTGCCGCGCGCGCGCGCACCACAATAAGTTCTCCTTTGAATAATGTGAGTCATTCAAAATGGAGGCAGGTTCAAGGAGGGTTGGAAGGAGCGCACGTGTGTTTCCGTCATGATCCCGTCCATGAGGCGCTGCTGCTGCTGCTAACACAGTGAGGAGATCTGAATACACAGACACGAGGATTGAAGCCTCCGCATGAGCAGAAATACATTTTAGAAAACACATTTCCACATAAATGTCCTAGTGGCTACAATCTAAAAGACACGTGTGTCAAAGTCAAGAACACTCCACAACATTTTATTTTACTGTTATTAATTTTTATGAAAGGTAAATTAATAGATATTTAAGGTTTAAGTGAATTATTCTGGAATAATATTCCTGCCTTTTTATTATTCATATTTATGTTAAAAAAAGTCACATTTTTTACGTTTTTTTTTATAAAGCTTTTTGGACTATTTTGGCATAAAATCTTTAAGGCTATTTTGTAATTTAGCTAATATTTCAGCTACATGCTAGCTGTTTTGGCTAATTTGGGCTTTTTGAAGGTTATTGAGGCTGTTTAGGCTAATATTTACATGCTAGCTGATTTGGCTAATTTAGGCATTTTCTGTTCGTTTTTCAGCCTATTTCGAAGCTTAGCTAATTTTCAGCTGCACACTAGAGCTCTGTTTTGACTAATTTAAGCTTTTTGAAGTTTTTTAGGTTGTTTTGGAGTTAGGCTAATATTTACATGCTAGCTGTTTTGGCTAATTTAGACTTTTTCAGTTTTTTAGCCTATTTTGAAATTTAGCATTTTTTTCAGCTACATGCTAGCTGTTTTGGCTAATTAAGCCTTTGTCTTTTAGTTTTTTAGGCTATTTCAAAGTTTAGCTAATATTTCAGCTGTATGTTATAGCTCTGTCTTGACTCATTTAGACTTTTTACAAGTTTTTTTAGGCTGTTTTGGAGTTAGGCTAATATTTACTCGCTAGTTGTTTTGGCTAATTTAGGCTTTTTTCAGTTTTTTAGGCTATTTTAAAGTTTATCTATTTTTAAGCTGCATGCTAGTTGTTTCGGCTAACCCAGTTTTTTTTTCCAAATAGTTTTTTAGGGTAATTTGGCATTTAGCTTATATTTTAGCTGGCTATCAACTTCAGCGTTTTCAGCAAATAGCTAGTGATTTAATCATCTTCAGTGGCCAAATTCAGCTCACAGCATTCACTATCAGAGGTAATGCTATCTAGTTCATAATTATGTAAGAAAGGCTTTACGATTGTAAAGTTTTATTAATTTATTTTTAGATTGTTCAAAAAAATTTTATGACCAAAATGTAAGATATTTTTAATCCTGGAACACTTCTGCTATAAAAAGTTACACCATTACTTTTGCCAGGTACATTTTACAGGAAATAATACAAGTATTTCTAATAAAAATAGATCAAAAGTTGAGAACAAAAAAAAAAAAAACCCCTTAAAAAAAAGATACTGGAGACTTGGTCTTTGGTCCACCCATTCCTGGGACCTGTGAGACTTTACCCAGGGAACCATGACCCACAGAAAAAGGCAACATATGAAAAATCATGTCCACTAAATACTTTTGCTTGGATGATATAGATCAGCAGTTTCTCTCTAAAATGGGTAAAAGAAACAAAAAAAGAGGTTTGCAAAATAATTGAGGTACGATTAATCGATAAATCGATTTCTATTCCAACAAGATCAGTTTGTCTGAGGCAGAATTGAATCAAGTTAAATCGACCAAACCCCTTAAAAATCCTTTCTAAATGCACTAAATCAATCTTGGAAAAAAATGAAAAAATGACCATCAATCCAGACAAGGTGATAACAGCAAAAGATGATCAATCCGTAATTAAAATCCACGTGACTTTAACAAAGTAATGTGACTATACAATGTGTTATAATGTTCTAATAATGTTCAATTTGTGTTATTTTGATGTGGAAAAACAAAAATGGAATGAACTTTATGAAACTACAATGTGAATTGTGCACACATTTTACTTACACTTGTAAGAAATACAAGGAATCTGGAAAATTTCCCCTCGACTGTTCAGAACCAGATACTCACCTCTAAATCACACTGGTTTAATTATTTTTGATAAAGATGTCCTTGATTTTAAGCCAGTGAATCGGATTGTGCAAAATGAACCAATATTGACGATGCATTTCGTCATTCACAAATTATGATAAAAATTGAATCGTTACACCCTTATAAAATAATAATAATTATAAAAAAAAGAGTGAAACATGCAAAACATTATGCCAGAATGCATGAAACTAAATAACTAAGAAAAAAATAGCTCAACTAATTGCAAATGGAGAAAAAAGCCTCACATCCAAATACAAAAAATAAGCAAAAAGTTGGATTTTGAACTGACCTCCATTAAGTTTCTGACCTAAAACTCATGAGAGCTATAATAGTTCTTCCCACCTCTTGAAGTTCCACCCTGAGTGCAGACATCCTATAGTAAACTTCAATTTCACCATTATTTGAACACATTTAACTCAAAAGTTTTTATTTTTTTTTAAATATGAATGGACGTTACTGAATGGAGTTCTCATTTTCACCACAAAAATGCACAGAAACTCACCTCTGACAGACTGTAATCTGACAGGTTGTCTCATTTTCACTCTGCCAATACACCAGCAGCTCAGATGTGTTTGTGTTCTGGACAATGTCTCTGCCACATTATTCTTGGAATTTGAGTTTAGATGCAAAGCCAGACCACTCTGCTCAGGTGCAGGGGCCGTCATGTGTCCTTTTTGGACTCATGTTAGCATTTGTCTCTTTGTTTCTGGCTGCCATGTCAGATCTTTTGCAGTCAGGGGGTGCTCTTGCTTGCAAGCACCAGTGCCTCAAGAGTGCAGATGAGCTTTGCAGAGTTAAGTTGACATAAATATTGCTGTTCTACTTCACAAAAGCTGGAGTGGGCTGTCGAGTTTTAAGGTCATTATGCAGCTCACATCTTGCTGACTGGATAAAAACTGGACGGTGGATCTTTTCCCAAAGCAGAAGTAGACCACGGAGAATTTAATGATTTGTTAGAGAGCTGAGTGGTTTCTCAAGTTAGAGAATACATCTGCTGTGGTTTGTTTACTCAATTAAAGCAAGCAAAGGCAACAGCAGCAGAGACACACATGTGCAAACACACTTGATGAAGAGAAGAGGCGATGAGGCAATAAATCCTCACGTAGACATCACCAGACAAAGCGCTTGTGGGCTTCCGGTTGTGACTTCTAATAAAAAAGTGATGTGATGACATGCTCATTAGAGTGTGATGAATATGTAGAGAGCATTGACTATATATGAGAACTGGACTATAACCCCTCCCCCTCAGTGTTCCAAACAGGAAGCTGAAATCCCATTGAGAAACAAACCAGTCACTCTATTTCTCAGAATAACCATTCTCGCTCTACCTGTTGTTAACATGTATTTGCTAATTTATTTTTAAATATTTTTCTTTATTGAAAGTTATTCAAGGTAAAACGGACCAATCAGATGCCTCAATAAAAGTAGGTGGTGTCTGGTCGAATGTTTAAAATGTTTGACAGATTTTGTGTAGCCCACTTTCAAGTGGAAGGTGTGTGGATTTCCAACAAGCTCACTCCTGATTGGTGAGAGTGGTTACCATAGAAACGTTGACGGATTCAAACATATCACTGTTTACTGACTATTCTGGTTCCAACATGGCGGTGTCCGTATCGCGGAAAAATGGCGACAGAATTGACTTCATTTCGTTGGTGAAAGCTAATTAAACGATTTTCTTTGAGTGACGCCACACTCATTCAGTCCAGTTCTCATATACCAGGCATGTCTTTTTGGTAATTTAGCTGTTTTTGTTTTTTGTTTTTTTGTTATATGTTATGGAGTTTAAAAGTTTGCCATTTAATAGTTGATTTGCATTTACAGTTATAAGATTCAAACAACGCAGGCTGAGTGGTTGCAATCTTAGCAAAAATTTTGAACCCTCCTGTCATATGTAAAGAGCAGGGATGTGTGACAAATGGGCAGACAGCTGGTTCCACGTGCAGCAGGTTTATTAGTTCAGACAGGAACTAAACACAGCTAAAAGTCCGCAAAACTAAATCAGGGTCAGACAGGTGGAGGTCAGTCACAACAATGGGAGCATCCAAGAAGAGATTGGAGTGGTCAGGGTCCAGGCAAGGGTCAGGGCAGGCGGCAAGCAATCAGAGATAAAGGCAGGAGCTGCGTTTCCATTAACTCTGAAATTGCACAAATTTGATTTGCTTAATGGAAACACCACAAATTAAAAATATAGCTTGTATTTATCGAAAACAAGTTTTAGCACATGGAGGAGGTGGTTTTGGGGGCGTGTCAGAATGGATGTACTTCGCAAAACTGCAATAGAAAACACCTCTTTTTAATTAAGTGCACTTTTTTAACTCATATTTTAGCTGGCTATTAGCTTCAGCATTTTCAGCTATCTATTTCAGCATCTTCAGTGGCCAAATTCATCTTACAGCATTCACATTAGCATTATCACAGGTAATGCTATATATCTAGTTTTAGTTAGCTTAAAGCTTAAGATGTGTCCTTTACATCCAGTTTGCACATGACCTGATCCGTCAATTTTTCTAACCCGCTAAAACAGGCGCCAGAGCCTGTCCTAGTCACTGTTTGGCGAAGGTTGGGTGCACCCTTGACGGGTCGCCATGACTATATGTCATTAGATATAGTTGTGTTCATTGTGGATGAATGAAAAGTATTCTTAATTTGATTGAATGCAAATGGTTAAATGGTCTTCACCTCACGAAATCGTCTGTCTTTGCAAAAAGCTTGGACACCAAATAGACCAAAGGGTTACCATGTGCAAGTGAAGCTAAACAAAAAAATCATCGCAGGGCTGGTTGTTGCCAAAAAAGATAGAAATCTGCACACATCTTGTCTGCTGCTGCCTGATGTGTAAAAAAATTACTTTCTAGTTGTTTTTACTTGCAGAGAAAGAATGAAAGACGACCCTTTTAAAATACAGATCACTTGTTCTGGTTTCTATATTTCAAAGCTCAAATTCCAGATTTAAAACAGACCAAAAAAAAAACTTGAATATTCACCTCCATCTACCCTCATCTCAGAGATACCGTCTAAACTTGTGTGAACACATTCAAAGTCAGACGATGTAAAGATGAAGATTCACTTGTCAAACAGTAATGGCCTTCCGCGTGTCTGTAGAAGAAGAAAAAAAGACGTTTTTCTTAATGCTGTTTGACAGAACGGTGAAAATCTGAAGAGAACGGCATCAAGTGAACATGCTGGTTCCTGAAGTCGAGTGTTGTACAGTTCACGTGTTAACACACCACTGAGCATGCTCTGTGATGATCAGTGTGGCGTGTCGGGAGTTGCTCCACTTTACAGCAGTTTGATTTATGATTTTCGTGATTCTGCAGTGAGATTGAGAGCCACAGCGGTGCGGTTTCAATGAATGGTACTAAAGTACCTTCTCAGTATTGAAAGATTCTTCGGTGGAACATGTAGCCTCCATTTAAATGTCACACATGCAGCAGCAGATGTATACCCAGACATACATATATATATATAGAAACCACTCTTCCACTTCTTTGAAATCTCACTGCACTAATGTTTGACAGTGTGCAGCTGTTATGTCCTTTGAGATGTGTGCACGAGTTATCTCTGTAACTTCTCCTCAGCATTTACCGTACAGACGTTGCATATGCTTCGTTAATGAGTGATCACACTCTGTCAGAAGTAGAAGCGCACGTGGAGTTACTGAGAAGCTGCTCTGGATGGCAAAAAACTGGAGAATGGTGAACATATGTGTGAAGATGATGAGAGCAGAGAAGAAGAGGAATGAATCAGCAGATACTGGAGATAAAGGAAGGAAGGAACGCAGAGAAGAAGTGGAATTAGTGGTGGGGACTTGCTGAATCAGCACGCAACAACCAATCATTAACCCTTTAGCTGCCCGCTCAACCAAACGGAGGGAAAGAATTTAGAGAACGTGTTTTTAAAAATATTGATTGTGTGTATTACATACGGAGCTCCTAAAGGGAATTTGAAGAAAAAAAAACTTGAAATATATATTTATTTTTTACAAAAATGGAAATAATAGTAATAATAAAGGGAATTCTGGTTAGTAATAGATCTGGACCAGATAGTAACTGATGTGCATCAATTAATAACCAAAACATTTTTTTAATTAAATTTTAAGGAGAAAAAAAAGTGACTTTCTGGTGTGCAC
>NC_050515.1:7056035-7088851 GCF_002922805.2 Oryzias melastigma
ACCCTTTTTGGGGTGTTTATTTATTTATTTATTTTTGGGTAGGTAAAGGGTTAATTCAGAAAAAAAAGCATGAAAAACTTCAGTATCTTGGCTTGTTTTTGCACAGGAGGACAGCGTCCATGCCCTCAAACCCTCAAAAACACACCAAAGCAGGGACTCAGAGCGGAAAGCAGCCGTGGTTCTGCCAGCTGCCCACAGAGCTTTAACTTCCTGCTCGAGGTTGAGCAGCGCCGCGTCCTCTCACCGTTTCCAAACGTGAGATTCGACAAGCTTCCTAAACCACAGATCCCAGATCACTTTCCTCTAACTCTTGTTCATTGTTGCGCATTAGAGCCACAGAGAGAAACCCGACACAGGATTAGTGGTGAAGGAGCGGTGATGTCCATTTAGCCAAAAGTGCCCACTCAGATGAAGCTCACTTATAGTTCTGACACAATGATTGGAAGCCATCTTTTCTTTTGACTCAGCTATTTCCTATTTTTTGCTTTGCAAGCATCACGGAGAGCACTTAGTCCATCTTACGGCGAGCCTTTCTGCTGCGGGTTTGTCAAATGGTATAAACACATTTAGTATAAACAATACTTCTGGCTTTACTAATCTGTTTCCTCTTGTTAGCTGCTCTTAATGCAGCAATAATAAGTCCCTCAAACCAATGTTAGGCACTGATATGCAGTAAAAGCTACTGAGAGGGGAAATGAGGACCATTGATTATCTCGCCGGAGATAATCTACTGATGGTAGGAGACCATCGTCTAACATGGAAGTCATCCATCCTGATTCCTTATATTTCTTTTTTTTTTTTGACAACAAGATTTAATTTTGTCTGTAAAGAAATAGTAGATCAGTTGTCTCATAAAGAGACACTACTACAAGTATTTTTTTAGGTTAGGTCTTATTTTTGCAACAACCCTAGCATGACCCCGGGGTCACGCTGCATCCGGTCCGGTCCGACCTCTCTCGACCGGCTTCAAAAGTTCGTTGGCTTCAAATTTTTGCAAAATTGGGGCTAATAACGTCCTTAACCGAAAATCATGCAAACGAGTGTAAAGTTCATGCGGTAAATTTTTCAAAATAAAACCTATTTTTCGTTGTTTTTACTGTGTTTTAAACATTATTGTGACAATCAATCTCTGGTCTCCTCTATTGACACAATACGTGAAGAGTAATAAGACAATAGTGTTATTACTGACTCAGACATTCACTTATTTCAGGGATTACAATAGAGATTGTTTAATTCTTTTCTCTTACTTTGAAAAGACCTTGAAGACCCACTCTAATTATTTTCTTTTAATATATTTTCAGAGCTTTCCCAGTATTTTTTTTTTAAATATAACTATGTCGTTTTCCCCAAAATCAATCAATATTATGTCGTTTTCTAGGACATAGTTTCTGTAGAGTAGCTGAAGTTTCATAAAAAATTTGCATCTGAGTTGTGGACGTGGAGTAAGCCTGCCCTCATTTCCCATGATCCCTTTGTTTACACTAAACTGGAACTATCCAGCTGTACAGTTTGAAGCCAGATTCCAGCTCGGATAAGAAAATGAAGACGTTCATGGATCTATTTGTCTACAAGTGGATACATCAGACAGGGACTTTGTGAACCGCCCAGCTCTTTCACAAACTGTATTTTTTCGTCTGCTCCTGATTCACAACAATTTGAAAGTAGAAATCCTCAGAAATGTAATTTTAAGATTAATTTTCTTAATATTTGTCCAAAAATGCAACAAGAACATGTTTAAAACACAATTTTCATCAGTGTCTTTAATGCTTTAAGATTCACCCTTCAGTTCTGCTCTTTCATCAGATTTTTCTGAGATAATCCCAAATTAGGTCAAGGTTCTTGGAACTTCAGTTATTTAAACCTCCGACCTACAAAGGATATCCAGGATTTTATCTCTTTTTGCCACTATATTTCCTCATTCGTGGATCAATCAATTATTTTTTTTCCCACTATCTACAGTTAAAAACAAACTACTTTAAATTTTTGAACATATTCTTTGGCTTCCCTGCTCTACTTGTGTTCACTTCTAAGAATATCTCAGATTCACTAACCTGCTGTGTCTGCCTCACTGTCAGGATGTGCAGACGTCACTTTTTTAGCTGTTTTTAGGAACACAAACAGCAATCAGACGATTTTTTAATTTTTTTGGGGGGGGGGTAAAAAATGCTCATCTTATTAAAAAAAAAAAAAAAAACATTGAATTAATTCAAACTGAATGTCTCCTTCATTCCGCTTGATATAAGGGCTGCCACAAACAATTATTTTAATAGTCAACTAATCACAGATTATTTAATCTGATTAGTCGACTAATCGGGTCAGGCATAAAGTGGATATAAAACACACATCTTAACCATCATTAGCTTTAAACAAACTAAAAACTAGATATATAGCATTCCCTGCAATAATGCTAGAGTGAGTGGTATTAGATGAATTTGACTGATAAAGATGCTAAAATTGATAGCTGAAAACGCTGTAGCTGATAGCCAGTTAAAATATTAGTTAAAGGCCAAATAAGCCTAAAAAATTGAAAAAATCTTAAATTAGCCAAAACAGCTAGCATGTAGCGTAAATATTAGCTAAACTCAAAAATAGCTTAAAAAAAAAAGAAAAAAAAAACATGAATTAGCCAAAACAGCTAGCATGTAGCGGAAGTATTAGCTAAATTCTTAAACAGCCTTAAAAAAACTTTTAAAAAGCTTAAATTAGCCAAAACAGCTAGCATGTATTAGCTAAACTCCAAAATAGCTTAGAAAATGAAAAAAAAAAAACATGAATTAGCCAAAACAGCTAGCACGCAGCGGAAATATTAGCTAAACTCCAAAATAGCCTAAAAAGCAAAAAGGCCTAAATTAGCCAAAACAGCTAGCATGTAGCTAAAACATTAGCTAAATTCTTAAACAGCCTAATAAAACCCTTTAAAAAAGCTTAAATTAGCCAAAACAGCTAGCATGTAGCGTAAATGTTACCTAAACTCCAAAATTGCTTAAAAAATGAAAAAAAAAAAACATAAATTTGCCAAAACAGCTAGCACGCAGCGGAAATATTAGCTAAACTCCAAATTAGCCTAAAAAATCTGAAAAAATCCTAAATTAGCCAAAATAGCTATCATGTAGCTAAAACACTAAATTCTAAAACAGGGTAAAAAAAACCTTTTTAAAAAGCTTAAATTAGTCAAAACAGCTAGCATGTAGCGGAAATATTAGCTAAACTCCAAAATAGCCTAAAAAACCTTAATAAATGCCAAAATAGTCCAAAAAGCTAGCATAATGCCAGTATAACATTCAACTTTATTACACTCTGACTCCATATAATATAAAGTAACGACTAATCGACTATTAAATTAGTCGTCGACTATTTTAATAGTCGATTAGTCGACTAATCGTGGCAGCCTTACTTGATTTTGTCTGGTAAATAAAATTCAATGACATTTTCCTAATATTTTCACAGTTGTTATTGTTTTGTTCAGTCACATCTGATTTCTTTTTTTTGTATCACTGCAGATTTTTCCATCATCAAAGACTTTTTTCAGTTTGTTTGATGAATTAATGGTTAAAAAGTCGAGCTGCGTGCTAACAAGATAAAAATATCTCCCATCAGCAACAATAAAAATGGTTAAAAACAATCCATTTTGGGACCAAAAGTTCTAAGCTCCGACGGGTGTTGCAGCATTATCAAGTGTTTTTGTAGTAGAGCGGGTCCGCTCCCACACACCTCCTACCCAGCAGCCCTCTGTTAATTGTCACTCACCGCAGGCACTTGTGAATAAACAGAGCTGTGAAAACAAGAGCAGATCCAACAAATAAACCGCAATGTTGACCAGCAGTTCTTGGAAGATTTGAAATTTCCTGGTGGTATTGATCGGGTCGGGAGTTTGTGGCGTTTTTTTTCCGCCATGACATTTAAAAATGTCATGTTGTGACACTGTGACAGGGAGGTTTGTCACTTCCCGCCACTATGTTTAACCCTCCAAGAAGAAAAGGGTTTATCCATTTGACATAAAATAATCCAGTTTTCTTACCACTTAAGCTTTGTTCTGAACATGAAAAAAGCTAAGAATAGAAGGGAGAGTGGTTGTGCAGTCTCACAGTGTGATTCATAGCTGAGGCAGACATTTATTAACACTTCCAGCTACAAAGCGGGGTCATGAATCAGCTCTGTTTGCAGAGTGTCGCAGTCAGGCTCTGGTCAGGCAGAATGTGCTGCGAGGCCTTGATCGCTGCAGAGGCGAGCCTCTTAATCTTTTTCCTCTTCCTCTTTCATTCTGGAGCTTGTGTTTTTCTTCAGCCGTGGAGTAAACGGGCAAGAACAGACGGATGCTGCGAACGCCGCGTTTGATAAATGGATTTTCACCAGAAAGGACTCTTTGTAGTGACACGAGTAAAGTCAACAGTCGGAGAAAAGCAGTCTGTAATAAGCCCGGAGTAATTCATATTTCTGTTTGCCGTGCTCGCATGCGACTCGTTTCTGTTCGAGTCTGGGAACATCAGGGTGTAATTGCATCAGTTTCCAGTCTGCTTCTGTCCTTGTTAGTTTTTCCTCTGTGGAAGAAATTGCAGCGTTCACATGGAATCTCTCTCAGAGTAAACTTTGTGGAAAAAATAGTTGCCCGCCTAAAAGTTTGGCCCTCCTCTCTTTCCATAATTAAACCCTATTACATCTTCAATCTTCCCTGGTTTCCTCTCTGGATTACCCCACCCACTGTGTGATTTGGGGAGGGAAACGCCACCAAACTGCCTCAAAACCCAGAAGTTTAGGGCGCTAAAAAAAAGTTTTCTGTGAGAGTTTTCACTTAAAACGTGTACGTTTAAATTATTTTCAATAATTATGTTTTGAATTCTGAACACTCTTGAGTGCAGACTTGTAAAGTCACACAACAAACTAAAACATGCAGCATAAAGTCAACAAATAGCAAGAATTCCTTTGGGGGAAAAACAGTTGAATTGTCCAGTTTTAGTATCTGCTTTTGCTTTTTTTTATTTGTAGAGGTTGGAATTAAAGGATTTCTTTTCTATTGAGAGGATAAATGGTTTAAAGAACAATTTATTCACATTCTGTTCACTGGGATGCAGGGCTGCCACAAACGATTATTATATTAATAGTCGACTTATCACGATTATTTTTTCAGATTAGTTGACTAATCAGTTAATGCGCAAAATGGATGTAAAACACACATCTTAACCATCATTAGGTTTAAAATAACTAAAAACTAGATATATAGCATCACCTGCGATAATGCTAGTGTGAATGCTGTAAGCTGAATTTGGCCACTGAAGATGCTAGTGCTGATAACTGAAAAAGCTGAAATTGATAGCTAAAAACGCTGAAGCTAATAGCTAAAAATACTGAAGCTGATAGCAGCTAAAATATTAGCTAAATGTCAAATTAGCCTAAAAATGGAAAAAATCCGAAACTAACCAAAATAGCTACCATGCAGCAGAAATATTAGCTAAAATCCAAAATAGCCTAAAAAACAAACAAAAAAATCCTAAATTAGCCAAAACAGCTAGCATGTAGCTGAAATATTAGCTAAACTCCAAATTAGCCTTAAAAACAAACAAAAAAAAATTCCAAAATTAGCCAAAACAGCTAGCATGTAGCTGAAATATTAGCTAAACTCCAAAATAGCCTTAAAAACAAACAAAAAAAAATCAAAAATTAGCCAAAACAGCTAGCATGTAGCTGAAATATTAGCTAAACTCCAAAATAGCCTAAAAAGCAAGCAAAAAAGCCTAAAATTGGCCAAAACAGCTAGCATGTAGCTGAAATATTAGCTAAACTTGAAAGCAGCCTAAAAAACCTTAATAAATGCCAAATTAGTCCAAAAAGCTAACACAATGCCATTATAACTTTCAACTTTACAACACTCTGACTCCATATAGTATAAATCTTTATTAAATAAGAGCTGTAGCAAATGGGGAACACATAACCAATGCTTTTCGTGGTTGAATGAGCAGTTTTTAGCAATAAAAACGATCGAAAAACCACTAGAAAGATATAACACAATGTATTAAAATCTATGCAAGATATTAAGTCATACATTTATTTAAAACAAAAAGGAAATTACACTATCTAGTTGAGATTTCCTAATCATAAATTATTTGCACTCAACAAGGGGCGAACTTAGCATTGGGGAAAGGTAGGCGATTGCCTGTCCCAATGTCTTAATAATTTGTCTCAAAAACTTAAATCACTAAAATAGCATAAAACTACTTATGTGAAAGTGTTTCATCCTCCCTTAGCTATTCTGAAGAAATTAAATATTACATTAAGCTAGCAAGATAAGTAAGATAAAAAAACATTTTAAAAAGTAAGATTAAACATTGTAAAATAAAGAAAGATGAAAGCAAAAAAAATGATGCTGCACTTCCTTAAGTGCAGGAGGATGAAACGGGAAAAAGAACTATGAGAAAACAGTAAAAAAGGTGGGAAGACAAAATTGTAAAATTGTGGGAAAAAGGTCAAAGGAAAAAAATCACATAAAGTAGAACTTTATTTTGAAAAAAATCCATGTAAAATTACAATATTTTAAGCCATAAATTTATTATTTTGTTCTTGTAATAATGCTGTCTTTTTCTGATAATTTTAAAAACTTATTCTTATATATTTTTACATTTATTTTCTTTCACGGTGGCCCCTAATAAACACGCCATCACGAGAACAGAAAAGGAGAGAAAAAGCCTAGAAAACGACAAAAATGTTTGATTTTGACTAAAAATCGACTGGAAAAGCCTTTTAAATAAATCAAAAAATGATCAGAGTGGGACTTTTTAAAAATATAGTTGCCATAATCCAGTTCTTAACATCTATTTAAAGTTATTAATACTTTTTTTGGTCCAATTGTGGCTCATTTATGATGAAACAAAGATGAAGTGCGCATTACTATCAGAGGATATCATTATTACAGAAATCATTTGTGCACATCATGTTACAAAAACAGAAGCCTATTGATTATCACCAGTAAAACGTTTTACACTATTGCAATCAAACAAACATTTTTCGAGTTGAAAGTGTTATTTCTGTTTTGGCCTCCTTCAAACTTCCGTCTCTCAGACAATCATGCAAATGTCTTCTTAGAACAGAATCTTAGCTCATTTCACCCTAGTGCATTCAAATATTCCGTTCTATTTTAAGCGTTCCTCTCTAACTCTGTTCTTACCAAACTTTTTTTGGACTTTTTCCATTGAACTGCTGGTTAATCTGCTTCATTTTCAGTTCAAATCAGTCCAGATTATGATGTTTTGCTTTTACACGTTAAAGATTCAGATTTGGAACAAACTCAACCTGAAAAGACAGGTGCTTTTGCATGATTGAAGACCATTTTTCTAAAATAAATAATCAAACTTCCTGTTATCTTTTGAATTTACTTCACCACCATCGCTGGAAATGAATTTACCGCCAGATGTTAACAAGAAACAGTTTAATGTGTGAAAATAAAAAAGAGAAGATAAAAAAATAAATAGTTACACAACCACTAGTGTCAGTTTCATCACAGGTGGTAAACTGCTGTATTTGCTGGTCAGAGCTTAACCTAAAAACAACCAGAATATGATTATAGACTTTTGAAGGAGAGTTTAACATTTTTGGAGCATCAAAATAAATAGATTTTTCTCCACAATATGCAATAAAGCAGAAACTATGTCCTAGAAAAAAACATTTTTTGGACTAAAAACGGCATTAAAAACAAACAAACACTGGGAACGATTTTAAAATAGACAAAGAAATGATTGAAATGAATGATTGCCACATAAAAATTAGTTCATAAATAAATAAAATTTCACTTTTTTGGAGGAATTGTTGCTAAATATCGCCACATAAACTCCAATTTCTCTCAAAAGTCCAAAAAAGATTTGACTATCGATTGGTTTACACCACTTCAACTTTATAAACACACTTTCAAGTCAATTGTGTTTGGTTGAAATTATGTTTGGACAACTTTTATTGCCTTTTACAAATTAATAGATGAGTAGTAACACCAGGATTCTTCCTAAAAGTCACTTTAAATATCCAAGCCTGTTGAAATACTAACGTCTTTTTAAAGTAGTAAAACTTTACTCGTTGCTTCCACACACCCATGCACAACTTGATACGACAGGGTGTTTACTGAAATATGGAGAACAGTGGCGTGTGCAGCCATTGATAAGAGAAAAGGGGGGAAAGTGTGTTAACTGACACCAGCAGAAAGTTAATGAGCAGCAGTTGGTATTTCAATGCCCTGCACCTTCCTTCATGATGGAAATGAGTTACTGCAACGGAAATCCCACTCATATATATGTATATTTATATTTTTTGAGTCAAGATGCTGCAAAGAAAAGTGACTTTGCTACAGAGATTAAATGATCGTATTTTCTGAATTATAAATCGGGAGCAAAAAACTTCTAATCAATAAGAAGAAAACCATATATAAGAGGTATGTGGATTTCTCTGATCTTTATATCACTGGAAAGAGCTGAAAGAGACCATTCCAACGGTATAAAGATCATTAAGATACCTCAAAGAATAAGAAAGTAATGGAATGTTAAGTGATCAAAAGTAGAGTATAATTTTATTCCTGAATAAACAGCTAAAAAGTGACATTTTTGTGACCAGAAACAAAGATTAGAGTCTTTAAATTGTCATAACTTTCTCATTATTTGTCCAATCCACAAAAGGGGGATATTTTTGGGAAGCTAATCAAGCAAACTACAAGAATTGAATCACAAATTTGGTATTAAATCAATATTCATTTCCATATTATCAAATAATCATACAGAAATCTGCTCCTGTATGCTTGTAGACATCGCTTGCAGCCAATCAGCTTGCTAGATTCGGTCACGTGACGTCATGTTCCAGGACACCGAGGCTTGCGAATGAAAAAATAGTTTTTTTTTCTAATGAAATTTACAGGAGATTTCAACAGTAATCGACTAGTAGTAACATTAAACGACAACTAACTTTTTTTAAAAAGCTGACGAGTGGTTTTGTGAAGCGGAAAATTTCCTAACGTGTACTGCACGGATTGAAAAAATTCCAGAAGGAGGTTAAAGAAAAAATTCTGGACTATAATATAAGTAAATATGCCTACATGTATACTATCCATCAATTTAGTTATGCTCATTCTAAGGAGAAAACGCTGTACATATGCGCGTACCCAAATATAAGTCACTCTTTTATATTTAAAATAAAAACAATAATAATAATGCTTTGATCTAAATGAGAAAAATATCCAAATTTAATAGGAAAACAATCAGATTCTCCTCGTTTGTTTTGGACACTTCTTCTTCTGGCACTGTCAGAAGAAAATACAGCACCCTCTAGTGGTTGTTAGTGGAATAGTGGAAAAATAACGAATACACGAGCCTATTTATGCTTAAAAAATCACAAAAAAGTTGCTCCTGAGTACAAGTCGCACCCCTGGCTAAACTACAAAAACCCAGCAACTTATACTCTTGAAATTACAGCAAATCTTTATTTCTTTTCATCCCTAATACCGTCTTTTATCGGTTTCACCTTTGTCACCTCTTGTACCATCTTTAGATTGATGTAATGTAGTTTACTGCAGTCACTTGTGTCATAAACTCTGCTCATCAGAGCTCATGCAGCCACACGCTGGTTTGCAAAGTATCTCATTTAACATATGTGTGTTTAATCAAATCAAATTCAAATTCTCTGCATCCTTTTGTTTGACAGCAGCCCTGCAGCTGTGTTGGTGGTTACTGAGTAATGTGAGTTTTTAAATATTACCTGCAGACCTTCAAAAAAGGGAGATGGTTCCTTGTAGTTTGATGCCGTTCTCTTTGGTTTTATGGATTTAGATAACTCAGATTTGTTAAAGAACGCATGGTGCTGGTTCACTCCAGCTCATCCATGCGTAATATGGACCAAATATGGTGTTGTGGTGTATGTTGGCTAACCTATAGCTGCACATATAGCTGCACATATCCTGTCTGCAGGCTGAAAACATGCTGTTTTGGCGTGCTGATTCATTACGGAGTGTTTCTGCACCACGTTTCTTTGTGCGTCACTGCACGCTGATTCATCGGAGCCCCTCCCCTTCATTTATTTTTATTTGAATTCAATCAAATTCCTCATTTCCCAGCATGCACCTGACTTGTAGTAGTTTCCACCATGTGTAAGCGGTCAGGAAAACGTTTCCTCTGTTCAACATCTTGAGCTAAGCGGCTCGCCGCTCGCCTGCTGTCAGCATGTCATAAATGGAAGGAGGAAGTGGGGGCGTGGCTTACGGCAACGGCGAGCAGGAGTCGAATGCTTGTGTGGCATGTTCTGCATTCTGCTGGTGTGTCCTGTAATCTCACAGCCATGTGCAGTTTCACTCCCATTTCCGGACAGAACTTTTATGGTTGTTGTTTTGCTGATGAGAACCATTCCTCTTCCTCCTGAGTCACAGCGTGATGAGAATGGAGCTGAGGCTTTTAAGGTTCTGGACAAGGATGCACTAAAAATCCCCTTTTCACTCAGGAACAACTAAAGAAACCACAATAAAGTTGTGTTTTTAAAAAAAACGTCTTTAAAATACTTTCCAGGATGGGTTTTTGTGTGACTCACAAGCTTGTTTAAGCCACCAAAAGCTCAAATAAATATCCCATACACTCAAAATGACATTTAGGCAGCAAAAGCTTTTGTCTTTTCAGCCCCAAACTCATCATCTTTATCCATAGAAGCTGCTAAATTAACAGTGAGATCCTTCCCACTTTGATGTGTTGAACTGAAAACAACTCAGTGCTCAGAAATAATCATTAACTTCTCTATTCCAGCACCAGAAGGTTCTAGGAGACTCTGGGGTTGTTGCAATAAGCTATATTTACCCCCACATGTATAGAGAGTCTCTAAAACTCTGCCATCCATTGGATTAGCCGTTACAAATCCTATTTGCCCTGAGCCTGGAAAAACAGACGAGGGCATCTGTGACAGAATGGGGTTTAAAGGTGACACTGAGAAGCGGGTCCAGAGTGCGAGCAGCTTCCAGACTCCGGAGTTTGGTGTTCAAAATCAGCCCAGTTCGGTGTGACGTGCGTAGTTTTTATGAAACGTTTCAGTTTAAATAAGACAAACTGGTGTCCTGAAAGGTGGAAGCAGCTGAAGGTCTCAGTTCCCGTGGTGAGGATGAAACCGGTTCATCACGTGTGTACGGTGAAATCTGGAGTATCTTCAGTCAAGCATCTAAACTTTTTAATCCTCTGCTCTATCCTTTTTTTTTACATTTATGGAGTTTGTGATTGGTTAATTTTTTACGGTCCAGGGATAGGCAAACCTTTTGGCTTGTGGTCCAAAGAGTTGTAAAATTTGATAGAAGGCCCGAACCAAAACCAAATGTTATTTGTTTTTTTTACTTATTTATTTACTTAAAGGTATTTACTTTTTTACTTAATAGTTTTTCACAGCATTTTATGTATTTTGGTATCATTTTATTTTATTTGTTTAAATTTAAATTTAATTTTTATTTGTTCTTTATTTGTGAATTTACTTTTTATTTGTTTATTTAATAGTATTTATTTGTTTTATTTGAATCTAATTATTTAATCATATTTTATACAATTTTATGCATTTTAATATATTTTTTTATTTATTTACTTTTTGTATTTTCCATATTTATTTACTTTTTCATTTTTTTATTTTTATTTTTACTTTTATTTATTTACTTAGTTTATGACTTAGTTTATTTCTTATTAATCTATGTATTTTTTATTTATCTATTTAAAATGCTATTTATTTATTAATTTATTTAAATTTTATTCTTTTAAAAGTATTTCATTTTCAATTTTATGTATTTATTTAGTTAATTTTATTCATCAATTTATTTACATTTTAATTTTATTTAATTTTTAGTTTTACTTTATTCATCAAATTATTTACTTTGTATTTCTTATTTAATTGTTTCATTTATTTATGTGTTTTTTAGTGTATTTGTTTGTTTATTTAAGCATTTTACAATCAATGGGAGGATTAGTGCCTTGGGATGCTTCATTTTCTTTTAGAACTTTAAATATACCTTAAATATATATTTAAAATCAAGGAGTTTTTATTTAAGTTTTTATTAATTGAAATGAAAAAAAGAAAACACACATGAATGTCAGAAAAACAACAAATCTCCACATGGGAAGACATCAGATTTACAAGGAAAATAATAAAAAAAAAATATTTGCTATTATCAATATAATTGTTTTTAGTTTGGCGAGCAAGAATAAATGAGTCATTAATACTCCTGTTTTTACGTGGTAGTTAGTCTTCAAATGCTAAAATACGTAAATTAAATAGATTCAAGATGGAGTCAGTATTGGCTTCAGTCCTTAAATCCGTCCTTCCAAACCGTTTTTTCAGGATAAAAACTTAACAGGAAGAGTTTTGCAGCTGGAATATTTCACACCTGACAGTTTGAAATGGGAATTACTTCAAGTGGTAGACTGAATGTTAAGGGGAGAAATTTCGTTTTTTTGTGCCGGTTTGAGAGAACACTGCAGAGCAGGATGCTGTCAGGAATCAGATTAGATCTCTGGGAAACCAAAGATGGAAAAAGGCGCATTATGAAAAGAGGGTGAAAATGGGATTAAGCCTGATTGAACAGATCCACTCATGAGCGGCATTTTAACTCACTGACCCAGTTCGTCTTCTTATACAACAAGTCCATTTACTCTGCGCCGCCTTTTGTTTTTTTTTTTTTTTTAGTAAACTGGTTTAAAGTTTTTCTGGGGAGCAGCTTGTGGGAGAAGACAGATGACACTGGGGTGTGAGGAAGATGGAGGACGGCTTTTCACCTTTTTCTTGGCACGCTGGGGTTTGGCAGCAGCCCTGCTGGTCGCTGAGGGAACCTCTCATTTGTCAACAGGCCTGCAGCAGCATTTACAGTCCAGCAACTCACACTTCCTTTTCCCTTCCTGCTGGCAAGACACCGAACCGCACTTAGCAGGTCGTGCTACATGACTGTTTTTATGAAGAATACATTTAAATAAATAGGAATAGTTTGGTGAATGTAACAGACAGAAACAGGAAAAAATAGAATGAAAGCCTGCGGCTGAAGGGAAGAGCATTTACCTGACAGAAGATGAGCGGATTATCTTAATTTCATTGACCCTTTCTTGCTCTGTTGGGTAGGCAGACATCAGCGTGGGTAGACGGCAACTGAACATAAGGTGGGTTGGATGGCACTCAGAGAAAAAAGATTGAATTTATTGACAAACGAATAACATTTACTCTGAATTTAAAGCTTATTTTGCTCATTTAAAGGCTCGAAGCACAAAAAATTACCCACTGTTCTGCCAGTGAACCTCAGGAAATTAAAGCTGGAGGTTCTTTTAAACATTAGTTACTGAAAAATCCCACCAAGTTGGTTTCAAACAGAGATATGGACAGTTCACTTCCTCGAAGGACTCTCCAGAAACAGCTTCTTGATGTGAAAGTCTAAGAAAACTAAAGAAAAGTTCAATTTTTAACCTTTTACCACCGTGTTTATGTTCTTTGATTTAGAGTAACGTAATTCCAGTAGATTCTGAAGGAGAAAAGCTCGAGAATCTACTGGAATTACGTTGATCATATTAACAGTTGAAAAGTTACAGTCTGTTAAAGATTTAGTGTTTAAAGTCCCCCTTTATAAATATTTGGTGAATTAAAAAAAACCTTCCCAGTAGTGTTTTAATAACGATTATGAAGTTTTTAACCACAATTCCACAACCTAAATGTCTTAAAATAAAAGCAGTTTTTCATGTTAATCTGACCCCTCTTTTTCCAAAAATACTTTTCTTACGATTTTCTTTCGATTCTTCAATTCAATTAAATTTTAAGTTTACACATTTATACACATTTGTTTAGAAATACATTAAAAGTCTACTATGTAATTTGAATATATTTATATAAAAATATTTGTGAAATAATGAGATTTTTAATATCATACAGTGTTAAATGGATTCTCTAAAGGAGAAGTTCTAACAAAAATGTTCAGATCATTAACATTGTAAACAGTGCTGCTTCTCCTGGAGTGCGTTTCAGTTTGACCACTAGGTGGCGATCGCGCCATAAAAGTACACTTTATTCAAGAAGAAGACACCACTATGAGGGTAAAAAACGATATTTTAGACCACAAATAGTTATTTTAAAATTATTTTCTTAAAGAGTTTGGAAAATTAATGCCTATGAGTAAAAAAAGAAGTTCAATTAGTACGTAATGTATTTTTTTGGTCAACTGAGCGTTAGCATTAGCCGTCCTATGGGAAATTCTATTGAACGTTAGCATAAAGCTAGTGGACTTTAGCTTAATGTGCTAAATCGATTTATATCTTTTGTGAATCGATGATCTATTAAGCTTAAATCGATTAATCAATTTTTCCAACCCAGCCCTGTGTATTTGTATGCATTTGTGTATTTATTTCATGTTATTACTTTATTGTGTACCTTTTAATTAAATTAAGAGTTTTACTTTTTTTGTCTCCAACATATGAGAGCATGTACACTCACTGGCCTCTTTATGAGGTAAACTTTATGCCCTCAGAACTGCTTTAATCTTTGGTGGCATCGATTCAACAACATTCCTCAGACTTTGGTCCATATTGACATGATAGCATCACACAGTACATTATATAAAATCTGTAAAATTAAGAAGTTATCTTCTATTTGCATCTTTTATTGTACAGTTTGGGTGAGTTTTCGCCTCAGTTTCCTGTTCTTAGCTGACAGGAGTGGGACCCGGTGTGGTCCTCTGCTGCTGTAGCGTTATCATTAACGGTTGTTGTGCGTTCAGATGCTCTTCTACAGACCTCAGTTGTAACCAGTGATTATTGTGATTCTCCTGCTCCTTTTTTGACACGTTAAACACTCAACCACACTTTCAGCAATTTCAGCAATCAAACCGTTCAGCTTACTCAGGACATTACTGCTTGTACATTATTTATGTTTTGATTTTGAAATATTGAGCAAAATATGCCCCACAGGAAATGAATGAGAAATTGCTCAAATTCTTCAAAAACTTTGTGCACTTCTTGTGAATTTCCACATAGTTTCAGTTAGACAACATTCAAACTTTACAAGCAACTACTGGGTTTCTTAGGGCAATTTAGAATTTACCTTTTAGTTTAGCAACATGCTAGCTGTTTTTGGCTAATTTAGACCTTTTTCCAGTTATGTAGGCACATTTATAGTTTAGCTAATATTTTAGCATTATGCTAGCTGTTTTGGAAAAAAAAAAATATATTTTTAAAGTTCTTCAGGCAAATTTGAAGTTTACTAATATTTAGCATTATGCTAGCTGTTTTGGCCAAATTTTATTTTTACCATCTGTTAACTCTTGCATCTTCATCCGCAACATTCAGCCTACAGCATTCACACTTGCACAATCGCAGGTAATGCTATTTATCTTGTTTGAGTTACTGTTGCATTTCTGTCAGCTGGAACCAGTTTTCCTCTGAACCTCTGGCATCAACACGGCATTTCCATCCAAAGAAACAGCTGCTCACTGGAAATTTTTTACTTTTTCTGACTATTCTCTGTGAGAAAATCCCACTTTTGGAAATACTCAGACCAACTCGTCTGGCACCAACAACTTGCAAAGTCACTAAAATCACCTTTTCTTCCGCATTCTGATGCTCATTTTGAATGGCAGCAGATCATCTTGACCACGTGTGTCAAAGTCAAGGCTTGGGGGCCGGATCCGGCCCTCCACATCATTTTATTTTATTGTTATTAATGGCCCGATGTTATCTTGCATTTATTTTTAAATTGTATAAATTTGACAAAATATATATTTTTTGGAGAGTAAAATATTGAAAGTTATTCAAGGTTTAAATTAATTTATTCTGGAATAATATTCCAACCTTTTTATTATTCAGAATTATGTTAAAAAGTTACGGTTTTTATGTTATACAAATTGACATTCTGTTAGCCTTTTGGACTAGCTGTCTTTTTACTAAGATTTTTTAGGCTGTTTTGGAGTTTAGCTAATATTTCAGCTACATTCTAGCTATTTTGGCTAATTTAGGAATGTTTTTCAGTTTTTTTGGTCCATTTTGGAGTTTAGCTAATATCTCAGCTAAATGCTAGCATTCTGGCTAATTAAGATTTTCTTTTCAGTTTTTAGGCTATTTTGAAGTTTAGCTATTTTTTCCAGCTACATGCTAGCTGTTTTGACTAACCTAACTTTTTTTTGTTTGCATTTTTAGGCTAATTTGGCATTTAGCTAATATTTTAGCTGACTATCAGCTTCAGCATTGTTAGCTATCAATTTCAGCATCTTCCGCTAACAGCACTAGCATGGTAATGCTATATATCTAATTCATAATTATGTAAAAAGTTACCGTTCTAAAGTTTTAAAAATATAGTTTTAGTTTTTTTCAATAAATGTTTATCCTGTTCGACCTAAGGTGTGTTTTGGATTTGGCTTCTTGTGCGATTGAGTTTAACACCCCTGGTCTTGATGTCTACACACCTAAATGCATTAAGTTGCTGTCATGTGATTGGCTGATTCAAAATGTGCCCTAACAAGCAGTTGGACAGGTGTGCCTAATAAAGTGTATTTATATGACATAGTTTTTTTGTTCATGCTCATGGGTACAATAAAGGTTTTCTGATTCTATAGAAACAACTGATAACAACAACAAAATGACACAAATGTTTAATTCTAAATTTTCTCTTTTTAATAAAAGGATCAACACTTGTTGTGCTAAATAATTGACACGTAAACTGTGGTGGCGTGTTTTCGCCTCCGGTGTGGTTTTGACCGTCTCATCCTGTGTGTGTGTTGAAGAAGAATGGGGAGGGGTTATACTGTGGTGACAGCTGGCTTCTATAAATAAATGACAAAGGAGGGTGGTGGGGGGGGAGAGGGGGCGTCACAGGGAGGGAGTTGAAGAGCGGCCTAAAGAGGGCCAAGAAGAAGAAAAAAAAAGAGGAAGAAGGAGGAGAATCGTTGATGAAGAGAGGGGGCAGATAAAGATGTACTGAGAGATTTAGAGGAATGTGGAGAGCATCCTGCACTTATCACGTACCACCTCGCCCAATCGGCCGTCCCAACGGGAGGGGGGTCACGAGCCCCCTGCACGGAGGGTGCCTCTCCACATGTGTCAGCACCAAGGACCACCACATATTTAGTCTCCTTCTCGTTCTTTGTTTGGACTCCTTCTAATTAAAAAGTAAAAAACACAGAAAGTTTCAAAATAAAGTGAGCTAAAGACAACGCCGTCCTTTGTGTGCGTCTAATGAGATTAAAACAAACAGATTGGATTGCTGGTTCTAAGTGGAAGCAGCAGTCGCTGCATTAAACTTTCATGTTGATGGTTAGTGAATCTGATGGCATCCGGGCGTGTGGAAAAGCAGCTTGAGAACAACTGATTGAGATGGGCCGTATCACTGACACGGGCAACTTTCACCGTCTTGCCTCCAGTTACACTGTGTGCATGTGTGCATGTGTGTGTGCATGAAGCGCGGAGCTGGGTTTGGTTTCCTGTCATGACATAGTTATGAAACACCTGCACGTATCAATACCTACCGAGCCTAAGAAACTACTATCTTTTATTTGGTCTCCATTTGTTCTGGGACTGTAAGTGGAAAATAAATATTTATATACTTATGAGTGACTTTCTTGAAAGACAGCAAGTTGAGGGGGCGGAGCTTCATTATCAAAGCACATCAGTCTTTAACTTCCTCTATTTCCGCTTGCATCTGAAACCATGAACAGACTCTTGAGCAGCGTAGTTTTGCGGCTGGACAGCCACATGTCGACAGTGTTCTGCAGCTTTGTGGCTTTGTGCATGCATGTGAAAAAGTCACGTGAAACTTTGTAATATATCTGTAGTGGTTTCAAGAGCGCGCTGGCTTTGGCGTGCATTTACTCTCAGTTGTAAACCAGTTTAATTGTGAATTTATTAGAAGTCATATTTTGAGGCAATTAAAAACATACTTAAGTTCCCACATTGGAGTATTTGGGCCCAAACTCACAGTGAAGCTGAAAGTCAAACACAAAAATGGAATTTTATTCACTTCAGTCATTGTACGACTACAGATACTTGGAAGAAGTCCACTCCGCCATCCCCAATGTCTTGGCTCTATGATACAACATGCTTTTTAAAATTGGAAAAATGAAAAAATGTTAAAAGGCTCAAAATAACAATTTAATAAACAATAGAATACCTTAGTTAATGTGTAAAATGCTATCAGATACGTAGATTGTCACTTTAGGGAGGGGAAGGAAGGGAATAAACCTACCATCTGCTACTTTTTTCTTTAATTTGTATTAATTTTCTTTATTTTATTTGTTTATTTATAACTCATATTTATTCTTGAAATGTGTGAATATTATTTCTGTTACTCTATGAATAACAGGTTCAGGAAGAGGGTCAACATGTGGAGGTTGCATCAAAAAGAAACAAAAAAGGCTATTTTACTTTCGAAAATTGTGTTGTTAACATGTTCTTGTGGAATTCTCCTGATGATGGAGGTCATATAAAGAAAATTAAGCTCAAAATTCAGAGTGTTTCTTTATTCAAATCTTTTTAACCCCTTATTACCCATAGTCGTAAAAATGCGACAAACCATTTTGGCTTCAAAATTACCTAAATAAATTATTTATTTAAAAGAGAAAAACATATATTTATATATATATTCATAGCTGGAAATAAATTCAGGCGTTAAGGGTTTAAATCAAAAGCAAACACAAAAATGACATTTGAAAAAGAGCATATTTGTCACGTAAAAAATACGCTAGGCGGGCTCCAAGCTCCCCGCTCCTCTCCATTCTGATGGATCCACTTGTACGTCATTATTGCTGGTATCTGACTGAAAACTGGCTGGATAGTTCTGGAATTGTTCGCCATTTTTGTTGCACCGCTAATGTTAAGTTGGGGTTGTGAGGGGCTGTAAGCTAGTGGGAGAGTGTGTGAACAGAGAGCTCAGTAATGTGTGATGGGAAAGGGTGACGGGGTTGCTCCGTGACAACTTTATGACAACTTTATGCAGAAACTATGTCCTAAAAAATTTAGTCTTAAAACAGGATAATTATTGGCTTTTTAATGGCTTTTATCTCAAATGTGCAATCACAAATGAGCAGAAATAAAAAATGATTTATCTGTTCAAATTTTACTCTGTATTTTATTTGTTTTCCGTCTTTTACATGTGTTTTATCATTTTGTGTGCTGCCTATCTCGTAACCCTTTAACTACCCCAAAAAACAACAACAAAATCATCCAAAAAGTTTTTTTTGTCCTGCTGCTTATTCCCCCTAAAGAGACATCAAAGTAAAAAAAAGGGTTCACACCAGTTACTATCCTAATTATTATTATATTTTTTAACTTCAATTTTTAGAAACAAAAATGTTCTGGTTAGTAACTGGTGCGCACCAGATATTAACAAAAGAAAGCTTCTTTTTTTTTTAAATTGACGTAAAAAATTTTTTTTTTTTTACTGGTTACAATCTAGTGCACAACAGTTAGTAACCAGAAACAATATATATTTTTACATACATTTTTGAAATAAAAACATTTTTTTTACCTCATTTTTTTAATGTCCCTTTAGGGCCTCCGTACCTTGGGAAATAATACACACAATCAATATTTCTAAAAGATATGTTTTCTAAATGTTTCCCACCATTTGGTTGAGGTGGCAGTTAAAGGGTTAAACTATCATTTCTTTTAGCATCCACCTGCCAAGAGACTCAATTCTAGAATATTCACATTTGTTTTAATGTTAATTTATATGCATTGTCCCTTTCTTAATACTCAATCCAAAAGATCACTGGGAATGCTTTTTAAATAAGTCAAAAGATGATCAGAAAATTACACAAACAAGCGAACTTTCCCCTGTAGACTGTCTGGATCTTCAGATACCTGCTGGGATTCTTCACTCATTGTTTGGCCCGAGGACATTTCTACGCTCACTGCAGCGATGCTTCAACAGTAATCAACTCCGCAGCTCAGCTGCAGCAGCGTCGCTTGCTAAGCGTCCTGCACACATGGTTGATGGTTCTGTAAACAGCAAAGCCAAAGCTTCCCTGCACAACCAACCATGTAATTACAGCATTTACACATCACAAAAGCATATAAAACTGCATAAAAAAAGATTGCATCTGACATCCGGTTTATTGCGGTTTCCAGCTCTATCTGGTGGTGCACATTTACAGCCAGATATTGACTGATAAGCAGACAAATAGCTGAACGTGGGAATTTTTATTAAAAATTTAGTCTGAAAAATTATATTTCTTTAAAAAAACATTGTGCAGAATTTAGGGTGGAATTAAAATAATAGTTATCCACAAATCCCACAGAGTTTTCAGTTTTCACATCCATGTCACTGTTCTTGTTTGTTTTTCCGTCTAGCTGCCATGGTTTTCTGGTTCTGCTTCTTTTTGCTTTAAGGGGAAGATCTGTGTGCTAAAAAAAGATCAAATTAATATAAGCTTTATGTTAAATTCTGAACAAGACTGCTGATTCAGCTATGTCGACCGTCGGAGTCAGCAGCTGCCTAACCAAAAACTACATAAAGAAAACAAATAAACAAAGCCTGCAAACTAAGACTACCAACCCCAAACTAAAATAACAAAACCCAGCAATATAAGATTGCTGAGGACAGAATGGAAAACAAAACTAAATAATGAAAAAAATGAAGATGCAAAACACGAATGACTAAGTTATTATAGACTAAAACACACATAAATAATAAAAAATCTGCAGGTCAAAATCCAGATTCTGATTCACGTTTTTATACTTTTATGTGTGTAATATGTTTGCTTTTCATAAAAATATGTAATTATTAAGACCTGTTGACACAAAGTTATAAACAACTTAAATTTTTTTCTTTGAATTACTTGCAGCTTTCAAGACTGCATAAATAATTAGTTCAGATATTGATAAGCCCAGAATCCTCCCAGCAGCTGATTTTTCTGTTTTTCTGTCTCCACAGCCTCTTGCACAGAGGTGCAGGCTGCTACCCAAAGATGCTGCCAAGATGCCGGAGAGCTCGTGGAAGCTGGTCTTCTACACCATGTCCTGGTCCTACAGCACCTACCTGCTCTTCTTCACCTCCTACCCTTTTTTTCACGACCCGCCCTCTGTTTTCTACAGTAAGACTGACGTTTTTTTTTGCTTTTTTTTTAATTAAATTTTTGTTTTTTCATTTGGATCTACAAAAATACCCTAAAAGAACTTTGTAATTACATATTTAAGAAAAAAAAGATCAGGGAAAGGCTTACGGAAGAAAATGAATTATTGATCTGTTGTAACCAACCCAGACTAATGTTGTCCTCAGCGATAAGGAGCTGAGGTCATTTTAATTTAATGAAAACAACAGGCTGCAACTGCAGACTCTGTGGGGGCGAAGTGGCTCTTTGAGTATTAAAACGGGCAGATATTGTGACGGTCCACATGGGAAACAGCTGGGAGGCCGATGCAAAGTTCATGGTTTCATTTATTGTACTTTTATGTCTTTATTCACTTATTTATTAATTTCCTTTTATATTTTTTTATTTTAATTTATATTTTAATGCGCAGCACTTTTTTTAATTTTAATTGTGTTAAAATGAAGTTTATTTGATGATGATTTACCTTTTTTAGGGCCTTCTATATGTTTTTTAAATTTATTTAGTTTGTTTCAAACATGTAAATGATTAAAATACAATCAATATGCAAACTTAAAGATGATAACAATAACACAAAACATTTTTAAAATGAAGCAGGAATAAGATTAGTTCATTGAAACCAGCCCCAAAAAAGACACAAAGTAAATATTAATAATAATAATGATGATATACAAAGTAAATCGGTTAAAAAAATAAATCAGATTAATCACTTTTGAGTTATACATCAACAGTAAGATAAAAACAGTTTTGACTTTAATGTCTGCAGTTTTACCCCAAGAAAACAAAGATGTTGAGCAACAGCCGTAAGAACCAAACATGTTTCTGCACTTTAAATGGTCCATGTGAATACTCGATTCTGATTGGCTGCTGGGTGTGGACGCACGCCTAAAAAAGAACTTCCAGTCACTATGTTCTATATGTGCAGGCTTCTTCTAAACAAACTTTTGCTTAATCTTCTGGACAAAAACAAGCGTTAAGAGGGGAACTTTGAGCTTTCCTTTGCAGCTGCTGTCAAAGTCGCTTCAGGCACAGCGACACGTTGTCGTGTTACCGTGACAACGGGGCCCATTACATATCAAATAGTCAGATTTTTGCGAAAAAATATCAAGAATAAAGTACAAAAAATAGAATAAATATGTATTTGTTACTGAGTGATAATAAGCGATAGTAGTGTGCATTATGCGAAACTAATGCACTCCGTGGAAGCATGAATTCTGGCATTAAGAGGTTAACACGTTAACTATTTTGAATTAGCATGTGTTAAAGTTGATAGCCTTAATATATATATAATGTATTATTATAATTTTTAAGTATATTATGTGTTTTTTACTCTAAAACGTTTTTCCTTTTATTTTTATTACTTTTATTTAATATTTTTTTACTTAAAGTTTCTATTTATTCTCTTATATATTTTACATTTTTAAATAAAGTTTTTTTAGGCTTGTTCTGCTTTACTTATTCTCTTATATATTTTACATTTTTAAATAAAGTTTTTTTTAGGCTTGTTCTGCTTTTCTCCTTTAGAAATCCAGTGAACTTCTTAGTAAAGATCACACATTCTAGGAGCTTTTCATTCATCTTCTCTGTACTTTAATTGCTGTCATCTCCTAAAAGCAGAAGCAGAATAATTAGGCTGGATTGCACGAAGAATAAAAAAAAAAATAAAAAAAAGAAGTGTCAGGATTAATGAGGAGAAAAAAACCTCAAGTGTTCAGCTTGAAGAAGAATAATTTCCATTTGCCTCCGTTTGGCAGTTCTCTTCATTCGGTTTGTCCAGCAGGCGTCTTCTGAATGTTTAATGCCGGAAGGTCCGATCAATAAACATTACACCAAACCTGAATGAAAGCCATCTCTCCAAAGACAAACCTCACTCAAGCACCGGAATTTACAGTTCTAATCGCGTCCTTAGGCTCGGCCCTGCTGCTGTGGAATCGGCCTGGTTTTTCCAACGCCGTTGAGGTTAAACCTGATCCCTCCGGCTTCCTCGAATGCCAACCTCACACTTCTTATCTGGTTTCCTTTCTGGTACTTACCACAAATAGTGTATTAAATGTTGATAATTATGTGTAAACACTATGATAACTTTAATTAATTAATTAATTTCGTAACAGTTCATAAGATTAAAAAAGAATGAACTTATGATGACAGGAAGTGAACAGGTGTTGGGTTCTTTAAATGGGAATTACAGGAAAATCACATTTTATTTACTATATTTGTTTCCAGCAGTAAACAAGTGACCTGCACTCTCATCAGAAATACATTTTAATTGATTGCTGAAATTAATTAATGGGAAAAGTTGTGTTTTTAATTGTGGTTAATAGACAATTTTCAGGAGGAGTCATAAAGAGGAGTGTAAGTGCTGCCCCCTACAGGCAGAAAACTGCAGCAACATCAAATTTGACAAAATGATTCTGATATGAATGAGGATTTTTATCTTAAAATTAGAAATAAATATTATATTTCAGACTTTTTATCCCCAAACTTTGTCTCATTAAAGTGTGAAATCCTTTTTTTTTTACTTTTAATCCTTTGACATTTGAGATTTTATGCAAATCAGTAAATCCTGGTTGATTAAAGTGTTTGCTTTGCTTTGTTTTCTCGTCCAGACTGGAAGAGTGGGATGACGGTGCCCACGGACATCGCCATAGCCTACCTGATCCAGGGCAGCTTCTACGGCCACTCCATCTACGCCACGGTCAACATGGACGAGTGGAGAAAGGATTCTGCCGTCATGGTCGTGCACCACATCATCACGCTGGCACTCATTAGCTTCTCCTACGCATTCAGGTAAAACTTTTTAAAAATAATCTTTCTTCACAATTCGATTCAAAGCAAAATGTTTGTGTTTTTTGTTCAATTTGTGTATTAAAAGGATCAGGAATGACTACATCAGAGGGACAGCACATGTTAGAGGTTTTGGAGATAAAGTCAGAGAGGCCAGACTGAGATGGTTTGGACATGTTCAGAGGAGAGACAGTGAATATATTGGTAGAAGGATGCTGAGTCTAGAGCTGCCAGGAAAGAGGTCTAGAGGAAGACCAAAGAGGAGGTTTATGGATGCAGTGAATGAAGACATGAAGGTGGCTGGTGTTAGAGTGGAGGATGCTGACGACAGGCTTAGATGGAGGAAACTGATTCGCTGTGGCGACCCCTGAAGGGAAAAGCCCAAAGGAAAAGAAGAAGAAGAAGAAGAAGAAGAGCTAGTGTTTTCCTGACAATCTATAAACACTTACATAAAGTTCAGGACTCGAACCGGATCCGAATACACTCTTAGTGATTAGGATTTATTTCTTAAAATAAGAATTCTTGGTAAGACCATTCTCCTAAGAAAATGCAGGTCAATTTTTTGTTTTTAAAGAATAATTTAAGTTAATCTAATTTATTTACATGTAACATAAGTGCAGTTTTGCCAAAATTACTCTGACTTTAGTAGTAAAAGTAACAGAATCATCAAAAGTATGCAATTTATTGCAAAAATTACAAAGTTAAAACAAAGAAATAATTTGCTCCACACACATTTCCATCGTTTTTTAACTTAAAGTAAGCTACTATTCCTTATGCAAAGATCAGAGATAGTAATGGTATGCAGTAGGGATGCTACGATCCACTTTCCCCATGTTTAGATTCAATAGTGTCACACACGATTTGGTTTCAAACCGAGAATTGTGGAATCCCTAATTTACATAATTGTTTGTGGCAATACTTCTTTAGAACAAATGTAAATTTATCAACTGTGGACATACCATTAGTCAGACACTTTAAGGACTTAAAATATTTTTTAAAAATCATTTAATGGTCATCATTATTTGACTCATAATAAAATAAAATAAAAACTTTAAGATAGCATAAAACTGTTCATGTGAAGGTGTTTCATCCTCCCCTGTAAATCTGCAGCAATGGAACATTCCAGCAAAAGCAAGTTAGAGACGCTTACAAGAGTTTGAAAAGAAAAAGAGTAATCAACCAGCTAGGAAAGAAAGTGCAGGATGAAAAATAAAACAGGAGAAGAAGAACAGAATCTCAAAAAGAAAGATAAAGAAAGTAGAGAAAAAGAGAGGAAGGCAAAAGGAGGGCCAGAAAATTGTCATTTTGAGAATTTATATGTATAGTTGTTGACACCACTCCATTAGGTTTTGTTGTGTTCCATCATTCAAGTATATTTTGTCTTTTTTCATTTTTAATAAAAGTGACAAATTAAAGAGTTTACATATGTCACAGACCTTTTACCCTGGTTAAGAATTAAAAATAAATAAAACTGAAAAGTTGCATTACCTGCAATAATGCTAATGTGAATGTTTTTTTTTGTTGAAAGTAGTCATTGAAAATGCTGAAGCTTTTTGGTGAAAAAGGTGAAGCAATTTACCTTTAATTTCTGAGAGAATTTACTGAAAAGGCATAAACTATTTGCTAAATGTTAAATTTGCCAGAAAACTGGAAATTTCGTTTAAGATTTATGAAAGAACGCAGAAGTTGACATAAATTTGACTGAATTAGACGCAGCCGTCTCAGGACCGCGAGACAAACTTGGACCTGGTCGTATCTTCAAACAGAAAAAAGATCCAGCTGTTCACTTGTTAGGATGGTTATTTATTTCAAATACCGCTGAACGCGCTTCTCACGTGCATCTGATCTGACTATAACCTTGCCGCGAATGACAACTGAAAAGCTGCGGCGCGCGCGAGAGGGACACGGGCATTTCTCCAGCAGCGTCACCCAAATGCTCCTTTTATCTCGACAAAAAGGAATAAATGTAAGTAAATCCAAAAGGACCGCTGACAGAATCAAATGTTGGAATGGTTCTCCCTCAAAGGCGTCAACAATACCTTGTACAATTCTCTCGAGCCGCCGTTATTAAAGTAGAAGGTGTTTACATCCGCGGTCACGTGGTTGAGGCGTGGAAAGCGGCAGACGGTTGCAATAATCTCACTCCTGATTGGCGACAGTACTTCCTGTAGATTCGATGACTCAGCTATGACTCGGACCAATCGCTGAAGATTGTTTGCAAATGGCGGTATCCGTTTCAGGAATTGACGGTGAAAGCGGCGGCCTACTTTCGCGAGGAGAGGAAGTAATGCATTTCCAATGGGGGACCTCAGTGCTCGATCTCTCCATTGTTTTTACAGTCTATGAGCTAAACTCTAAATTAGCCCAAAAAACCTTAGTAGATGCTAAGTTAGCCAAAAAAAAAGATAGCTTGTTGCTTAAATATTAGCTAAACTAAAAAATACCTAAAATTCCTAAGTAAACTAAATTAGCCAAAAATGTTAGCCTGGTGCTAAAATAGAAGCTAAACTCTAAATTAGCCTAAAAACTTCAGTAGATAAAACATTAGCCAATGTTATTATGATGCTAATATATTAGCTAAACTCAATTAAAAAAAATATATATATAAAAGATGAAAACATACCTCATTAATATAGTTCAAGTTTGTTGCTAATCTACTTAAAATTATGAAATTTGAAGAATTTCTCATTCATTTCCTATGGGGCATATTTTGCTCAATATTTTAAAAACCATGGAGTTTATGAATACCAAAAATACAAGCAGTAATGTCCTGAATGAGCTGAACGTTTTGACACAAAGATTGCTGAAATCGCTGATAGTGTTTTTACGTTATTTAATATAACCACCGCAGAGGGTCTCATTTTTATGAAATGTGTGAAGCATTTGCTTTATTTTGGGAACTGTGCGAAGCAGAACTGAAACTTCTTTGTCCGCACTTTTGGATAAATGCAAATGGAGTTTAAGTTTACTTACTTCAGCAAAATTCAAAATTATTTTGACTAATTTGACTGCTTTGTAGTAAACATGCTGAGTTTTCCGTCCCCTCCAGGTACCACAATGTGGGAATTCTAGTGTTATTCCTGCACGACATCAACGACATCCAGCTGGAGTTCACCAAGGTCAACATCTACCTGAAGTCCAGAGGAGGCAGCTATCATCTGCTCAACGACATCCTGTCCAACCTGGGCTCCGTCAGCTTCAGCGTGTCCTGGTAGGAGTTAGCACAGACTTGCTGTATGACTCATCTTCTGTCTCCTTCCCACGCTTTGCAGCTCTGACTGGGATGTTACACGCGTTTGTTCTCGTCTTTCAGGTTCTGGTTCCGTCTCTACTGGTTTCCTCTCAAGGTTCTGTACGCCACCTGCGTGTCCAGCATCCAGTCTGTCCCCAACATCCCCTTCTACTTCTTCTTCAACGCTCTCCTCTTCGCCCTGCTGCTCATGAATATCTACTGGTTCTTGGTGAGAACTCAAAACTCCATGAAGCAGCGTTTCTGTCGACAGGAAGTTTCCAGCACAACTGATTTGTTTTCTGTTGTGTCTTTGCAGTTCATAGTAGTGTTTGTAGTGAAAGTGTTAAAGGTGAAAGAATTGAACGACGTCAGGGAGTACGAGGATGACAATGGTAGCAGGGCAGCGAAGGAGCTGCTCGGAGACTCCAAGGCAGACAACAACGAGGAGGATGCTGGACATCTCCACTCTGCTCAGGGGTACGTGGATGTTTAGCACTTTTTACTTTCAAACTTACTTACGAAGATTCAGAAAAAAAATCAAGAACAGTGCAGGGAGCAGGAAAAAACCCAAATGATTTATTCATGCAATCATACATACTTAAAATAAATAAAAATAATATAAATATATAGAAAAGTACAGAAAAAGTGACAATACATACACCTGAAGTTCACAAGTAACATAATTTGTTTCAAACAGCAAAAAAAAATACAAATTAGAAATAGAAAAAGAGCTCTAATCTTAAGAAGAAAAGCATTAGAAAGTAGTAAAATTATTTATGCATTTTATTCAACAAGAAATCTGTTAAGATATTAAAATCTAGAAACAAGGAGTTCCAAAAAAATGATTAAAAAAGGAAAAAATAAGCTAAAAAAAGATCACAGTTAAGATAGAATTACTGAAAAATCTATTGTTATACAGCCCAATAATAACTATTTTAGGCTAGTTCAAAGAAAATAGCTTTTTTTTTAGTTTTATTAAACTAATTGTAGTTTATTTTGGTTACAGTGACAAAGAACTAGTTTAATAATATTGTAAATGACTCATTTTAGTACAAAATGTGAACAAGATCAGAACACGGTACAACAAGAACATAAATCTAAATTTATGTTATATAAACCAAAAAAATAAAACTTTTTTTTTTTAAATCAAGTTTTTCTATTGTCAAACGTACAGAACAAAATGATTTTTTGCTCAGTATAATAATATGGTCCTTATTTTTAGGTCTTAGATCTTAATGAGACAAAAAATTATTGACTTTGCAGTTTAAGAGATGTTAAAAAAACGTAAAACTTTGTATTTTTTAGTATCCTGAAACTCTAAAAACACATTTTTTAATTTTTGAAAGTAGTTTGCAGTGTAGTCAAGTTTTTTCTTAGTGTATTCTGTTCCACACCTAATTAAAAATATCAGTTTTATTAATTTATTTTCAGTAAATTTTTATTAAGAATTGTTGTTGTCAGTTTTATAAGATTCAGATAACATCCTGTAATAGATTAGCTCGTTACATTTTACATCAGTCCTCGTTTCTTACTGACAATTGTTGTTTTCTAAAGTTCGGTTCGGAAGAATGCGGCTAAATCACGTTTCTAAGTCAAGAAAAGCACCAGAATCTGCTCGTTTCCTGTATGATGCTCTCTAAAGTGATGTAGTAGATGGAGTTTAAGCCAAAAGTGTTGTCAGAGCCGGATGAATTTGACTGTCACTCATGTGTTGCAGACGGTTTATGCTGCAGCTCAGGTAGCAGTGAGCGAGAGTCGCCTCATAAAGATTTAGTGAGAGTATTAAACATGCATTAAAAATCACATTTATCAACTATACATAATAAATCAACACTCATTTCATTATTTAGCTTCCAAATATTGAAAACGAATGTTCATCAAACAAGTTTAATTGCATCTTTGTTGTGATCTGTTTGCACATTTGATCTGCCGGGCTCTGGTTTCACTTTGTAATTGTGTGAGTGCTTTACAGGTCAGGCCGTTATGGAAGAAAATCCCTGAAAGAGTTTCAGCATATTTTAAAATCCTTGTTTTCCTGAAAGCTCAGAATTAGACATTTGGATCAGAAGATCCATCCGTATGTTGGTTTGCTCTGTGAGTTCTGGCTTTTGTAATACAGTGGGGCAAAAAAACAATTTAGTCAGCCACCAACTGTCCAAGTTCTCCCACTAAAAAAGATGAGAGAGGGCTGTAATTTCCATCAAAGATATAACTCAACTATGAGGGAAAAAATCACATTGACTGATTTTTAAGTGATTTATTTGTAGATTATGATGGAAAATAAGTATTTGGTCAATAGCAAAAGTTCAACTCAAAAATCTGTTTTATAAACTTTGTTGGCAATGACAGCAGTCAAACGATTTCTATAGGTGTACACCAGGTTTTCACAAACTGTTGCTGGTATTTGGTCCGTTCCTCCATCAGATCTCTTCTAGAGCACTAATGTTTTGGTCCATTCCTCCATGCAGATCTCCTCTAGAGCAGTAATGTTTTCTCCATTCTTCCATACAGATCTCCTCTAGAGCACTAATGTTTTGGTCCATTCCTCCGTACAGATCTCCTCTAGAGCACTAATGTTTTGGTCCGTTCCTCCATGCAGATCTCCTCTAGAGCACTGATGTTTTGGTCCGTTCCTCCAGGCAGATCTCCTCTAGAGCAGTAATGTTTTGGTCCATTCCTCCATGCAGATCTCCTCTAGAGATCTCCTCTGTTTTGGGTATTTCTACTCCATCCAAAGATTTTCTATGGGTTGAGATGTGGAGACTGGCTAGGCCCCCCCACGACCTTGATATTTTTCTTATGAAGCCACTCCTTCATCACATGTTAGTATGTTTAGGATCATGCAGAAATCTGAGCCATGTATCATCTTCACTGCTGATTAAAGGGGGTTTTCACTCCAAATCTGACCATATGGCCTCATTCATTCTTTCCTTTACACAGATCAGTCGTTCTGGTCTCTTTGCTAAAAAACAGCCCCAAAGCATGATGCTTCCACCCCCATGCTTTACAGTAGGTATGCAACTCAGGATTCTTTCTCCTCCAAACAGTAGAGTTCTTACCACAAAGTTCTATAGTGGTTTCATCTGACCTTAGGACATTGTCCCAATCCTCTTCTGGATCATCCAGATGTTCTCTAGCAAACTTTAGACGGGTCTGCACATGTTCTGGCTTTAGCAGGACACGTCTGACGCTGTAGTGTGTTCCTGATGGTAGTCTTTGGTCCCAGCTCTCTGCAGCTCATTCACTAGGTCCTACCATGTAGTTCTGGGATTTTTGTGATACTTTTGACCCCACGGGGTGAGATCTTCCCCAGATGGAGGGAGATATTTCCTAATAATTGTTGATTTCTTCACACCAAGCTGCTCACCTATTACAGATTCAGTCTTCCCATTTTGGTGCAGGTCAACAAGTTTTTTTCTGGTGTCCTAAGACAGCTCTTTGGTCTTAGTGGAGTTTAGAGTGTGACTGTTTGAGGTTGTGGACAGGTGTGCTCTATATAGATAACGAGTTTAAACAGGTGCCATTAATATAGGTAATGAGTGGAGGACAGAGAGCCAGAAATCTAGATTGTTTGTGGGTGACCAAATACTTATTTTCCACCATAATTTAAAAAGAAATCAAATTATGTGATTTTTCTGGATTTTTTTTTTCCCTTATTTTGTCTCTCAGTTGAAAACTGCACAAATAGTGGCTGACTAAATACTTTTTTCCCCACTATAGTTCTCACTGGCATTGATTCAGCTTTTAGTGCATTACAATTGTGACGTTGTTCTAGTAAAGTAAGCACTTTCACCAATCAAAGTTTGCTTTTATCTCCAGAAGCACCTTTGATCTCCTCGCCGTCACTGCCGTATCTTGTAGCCTTTGTCCCGTACGTCTAAATCACCAGACTCTTCAGAGAAGCAATCTTTCAAACATAATGCTTTTGTTTTTTGAGTGCGTGCCAACTTTCCTTGAGAAGTGGTTGATTTTTATCAGCAGCAGCCGATAGGACGGACGGCGCGTGGAGGTGATGTGGCAGCTCCTATCAGCGCGGCCTTGAACGCCTCTCATATCATCGGCACACTCTGTCTTAACGTCCCTCCTGTGTGCGGCTTTATCTTCGCAGGAAACACGTGCAGAACGGCGTCACCAAGGAGAAGTATCTATAGTCCGGTCTGCTGTCCCGACGCTCGAGACCCCCCCCCCCCTCTCTGGACAGCTCTCCGGCTGCAGAAAAACAGTGTCAGGAACGGAAGGTTAAGGGTGCAATTAGTGTTTATATTCTGATGTAGATCGTTTAATTTAATGCCTGTGATTTCTGTTTTTTTTTTTTTTGTTTTTTTTTTTTTTAGAGCACTGTGAATGTGAGTTCAGCTGACGTTTTGTCTCACCGTTGGTAACATTTGATGTATAAACGAACCGGTTTGAGTGACAGCTGGACTGGGACGATCAGGACGTCGGATCTGACGCTGGATGGATGGATAGATGGAGATACATTTTAGGAATCTGGTGAACAAACAACAACTAAACCTCATGGTCCGTGTACATAATGGTTAACCAGTTTTATCTGACATGAAAAGCCAACAGGTTTCCCTTTTTATGCCTGTAAACGAGAAGAAAAATGGTTTGGAAAACTGAAAAACACACGTGGGAAATCTGGGAACCTGGTTGTTGCTTTTATTCTCTCTTAAAGTGTGAACTGCCTCCCCTGCCACAGATTGCCCCCTAACTTAAGTGTTTTTGAGCTGTACGGTAGTTCTCTTACCTAATCCTGGGTGGGAACTTTTGTGGGTGGAGTTTGCATGTCCGAGTTTCTCACAGTCCAAAAACAAGCTTCATAGGTTAATTGGTTTCTCTCCCCTAAGTGTGTTTGTGTCACACTTTTGACCCACTCAGGGTCAAAACAGGAACTGGATCGGCTAAATAATCTTCTGAGATATTTGAAGGGCATCTCTGAAATGAAATGTAATCTGTGGCAGGTGGGCGTTTTAGCACAGAACACCTGTTCTCCTTACAACTTCTGTAAATGCTCTTGGATTCCCAGATGTTATCTTGAACCGCCTGTTGTGAAAAGTTAGATTTTGCCGCAGAAGACGGTCTTTAGTCTCCCGTTGAGAGCTGGATTCAAACAGTCAGGTGACGATAATCCTGCTGTATGTTGGTTTTTCAAAATAGGACAGAAAATTAGGTGTTAAACTGTTATTTTTTTTCTTCGTTTTATTTTAAAACCCAAAATAAATGTTTCTCTAGCTTTTAGGAAAGCTACGGAGCTCCTAAAGGGTCATCAAACTAAAAAAAAAAAAAGAAAAATTAAGTTTAATGTTTTTTTTTTCTAAAAACTGATTTTTTTCCTTGTTACTAACAGATGTGCACCAGATAGTAATTAAAACATTTTTTTCTAAAAATTGAAGTAAAAAACATTTTTTTAAGGAAAAAAAAATCCCAAAATTAAAGTAAAATTTTTTTTTCTTCTAAAAACTGAATACATTTTTTCTTCCTGGCCACTAACGGGTGTGGACCAGATAGTAAACGGAAAAAAAGAAAAAGAAATTCTAAAAATGAAAGTTAAAAAAGTATTTTTAAAAATTGAAGTAAAAAAATGTTCCTGGTTGCTAACTGGTTACCAGAGAGTAACTGGAGCGCACCAGATAGTAACCAGAAACAAATTGTTGTTTTTTTCTAAAAATTGAATACATTTTTTTTCCTCGTCACTAATGGGTGTAGACCAGAGAGTAATAGGGATTTTTTTTAATAAAAATCGGAGTAAAAAAAAAA
>NC_050515.1:7089053-7105033 GCF_002922805.2 Oryzias melastigma
CCGTAGGAAGCGGAAAAATCAAACAGTCAAACAGGTCTTAAAGCAAGAGAACTCTTATTTCTGAACTTTTTTGTTTCTAGGATCAAAAACTTTTAACTTTAGATTGTTATTTGCATTCCTGAAAGGTAAAACGTCCTGCTTTATTTTATTATTATTATTATTATTATTAACATTAATATTGTTGTTTTTTTGTAGTGTCTGGTGCAAAGCATCTGTCGTTGCACTGACATGAAGGCATACAAGCTTATTGCTGATTTAATGACGGCAAACAGCAAGAATTGATTGACTGGGCATCAGTATTATCCTTATATTTTAATATATTGAAAGAGGAGGGATTTGTAATTGTTGCTAGGTAACAGGACAGTGGAGTCTGCAGAAAATCGTCAAACATTGCAGGTTATGCACACACGGTATGCATGAATTTGAAATGATTTTGGACATGCTCTCATCAAAAAACAATCTAGTAACGTAATCATGTCTTTTCTTAATGTCTAAAACTGACTTTTAATGCAGAACTGGCCTCTGAACTGATGGTGGAAACAGAAAAATACTTGACTCACATGCAGGAACAAATGTGATGAGACAAAAAAAGAAAAAAGAAAAGGGGGGTAATTTATAATTTATTGTTTTCTTAAGTGATTTACTGCATGTGCATTAGGAAAGCTGCTGCACCAGTGTGAAATAAAGGGATTTTCTATTCTTTGAACCTTCTCGATCAAATTCAAGCTCTTGTTTCGATGAACAGCATGCTTGTGCTGCCCGAGCAGGCCACAGATGTTGTTGGTCCATCCAGGACACCGTCCACTTTGTTCCGTCTGTCTTCCAGGAATCGTTTCTCCGGGGAAACGTTGACTGATTTTTACTTTTTACCACCTGTGTAGTTTTTTAATTGCTGATAGTTTTCTTATTTTCCATGAGAAGATGGTTTGTGTTTCAAAGGTTTTTTCTGCTGATACAGAGCCAGTAATTTTCATTTTCATGTTTATTTTACTGCCTGTTTATGCTGTAGTAACACAGGAAACAATCTATTCTATTTGTTCAACGCATTCGGAAATCTGTCTCAAGGGTCAAATCTGTAAAAACAAAGACTCATGTCTGGATCGGGTGTTTCTGTTCCTCTCACTAGATGCTGTAAAACTAACATGTTTTGGTTAAAAAACTACAAATATTCATTAGAAAATATGAATACCACTATAGAAGCTCAAACTGTTTTGACTTTTTTCACCTCAGGGTACAATCAGCTCCTGTGAAAAGTAGTTTGATGTCCGTTTTCTGTTAAATTAGTTCTAAAATCTTTCATTTATTTGTAGTTTTATTGAACTCATTGGTCCTTTCATGGCTGGTGACTCTCCTAATGATTGGTTATCTAGTGGAAATATATTACATGAGAATTGATTTTCCCCGTTGGAGGTAATATAAAAAACATGAAGGGACAATCGTTTTTTTTTTTTTGGTAGATTTTTATGGAAAAAAATGATCATTTTCATCTCGATCGGCTTATTAGAATGTGAATAAATCAGAATTTTGGGTTTGGTTTTGACACTCCGACGGCTGAAATAAGATAAAAAATAAGTATGACTGAACAAAAAGCAGTTTAATACCAGCACCTTATGAAGAGAAATGCAGTGTTTCAGTTTGTCTCCTCACTGAGTTTACATGATCAAGATAAAATAAAAAAAGTTTGGCTTTTGCATTTGGTGTAATTGAGCCGTCACTGCAGGAGCACTGAAACTCATGCAAAGGGCTGCAGAGCATTATGCACTTATGTCCCCCCCCTCATCTCCACACAGATCAGATCCGGGGGTGAAAAACAAACCCAAGCTGCAACAGGAGTGTTATTTTGAGCGCGAGCATTAATTTATCTTTAAAGCGTTTCCATTAATGCTTCAATTGTGCCAAAATGTCCACTGAGGATGTTGCAAGGGTTTGTGGGAGTTCAGGGGGGAGAAAGCCCCCCACCCCGATGGGTTTTCTTGGATGCTGCACTATAATTTATTTGTAAATTGTTTAAAAAAGAGGAATTTAACAAGAATGAATTGAAGAATCATAAACTAACACTTTGGAAAATGCTTTTTTTTTTTTTTCTGGACTATGTAAATTGCACAAATTACCCAGTTTTTCAAATTAAAAGACTTCTGAAATGTGCAACTACTTAATAATAATAAGAAAAAAAAGGCCTGTATTTACGCTTTTGTAATACAGTTTTAATACCCGTCATCAATGTTCTGTTTTTGCCCCGTGAATAAAACTCAAAGAAACTTCTCTCCTGGTGTTTATTGTTTTTTTAATTGTCCATCGTTTATTTTAAATCACAAACAGAATCATTTCCTTTGCAGAGTCACAGAAGGCAGGCTCCAGAGGAAGCAAACTCCTCCAATAAATAAGGATTTAAGTGTACCATGTCACCACTACTGACGTGGCTGGGTCCAGGGGTCGTGCATGTACAAAAAAACACTGCAAGAAAAGGTCAAGGCAACGCCGTATCACAAAAATAATCATTTTTAGGACCCCCGGTGTTTCAATAACAGATAAAAAAAAGACTTAAGACACTCAAAAGGACTTTTGCAACCTAGATAAGAAAAAGGTTGTGATCTTCTGAAGCCTGCCCACAAAGTGACCATCAGTGTTTTTCCTAATCAGAGGATAACGCAGTAAAAAGAACGCACAGCAACATGGAGGACGATTACCCAAAAACAAATCAACACCGAGTGGGAAAATCCTTATTAAGAGGTGCAGGAATAAGAAGTATTCCAGCCCGTTTTCACAGTTCACCTTTCTGTAAACGCTTGTTTGTGTCAGAAGAATCGATTTGTATAAAAAAATAAAAGCCCCTCCCACCCTGCTGCCACATCAACAGAACACAGGAAGTGAGGGGTCACACGAGTGCAGACGGGTCATCGTGGGTGAGACTGGCAGCAAGTCGGGATGGGACGCTGTCGTTTGTGCAGCGGGGTGAAGGACATGGAAGTAACTGCTGGTTTCAGTCCAGCATCAGTGTTTTGATTTGAGGAGAGGAGCACAGTACGAGGAAGAACACTCCTTAGTGGGTCTTTGTTTTGGGCTGGGTGAGTCTGCGGACGATCCCGTACAGGACTCCAAAGTTCTGCCAGAGGAACAGAAAATTATTTGTATTAATCCTCCTATAATACACTTTAGTTTATTTTATACAAATAGCTGCATTAAAAACACAAAAGCTATGTTTTGGGTGTTTTTCACTTGTTTTTGTAGCATTTTTCTCATGATGGAGGACATATTTAAAGGATAACCAAACCAGGAAGTTGGAGGCTGACCCCTCCCCCTGCTGAAATTTGAAAATCCAGTCAGAGGGGCGGGGCTTGGGGGCTGGACTGTTATCATTACTGGAGCTGAAAATTACAAGGTTTGACCAATCATAAAATTCAACTGTAATACCTCAATTCAACCTTTAGGAGGCAGCACATAGGCAATTATTCAAGAATTCAACAGTTTTATTTTCAATTTGTCAAAAATTTTGCAACTTTTAAAGCCCCATTTGAAAAAAATTAAATATCTGGATAACTCAGATATTGCTCGCCGTTTGTTTTTGCTACGCTAATGTTAGCTTGGGCTTGTAAGGTGCTATAAGCTAGCAGGAGAGTGTAAACAAAGGGCTGATGGGAAATCCGCAGAAACAAATTTCCACACGAGTTTCTAATGAGTGTCTGCAGACACCATGTTCTACCAAAAAAATGACAGATTTTTTTATTTTGGCTAAAAACAAAAAAAATCATAATTTATAAAATAGAAAAAAAACATAGTTGCAGTGAGACTCAGACCCTTAAAAAATAAAGTAAAATATTACCAGAACAAAGGTGACACATTTTTGCAAATGAAAAGCAAAAACCTGCAGAATAACTAACAGAGACTTTACCTGGATAGCCAGATACATCATCCCTAAATAGGCTGCAATGCAGACAGCCAGCAGCAGGTCAAAAATAGCAGGCTTCACTCTGGGGAAAGAGAGAGACAGAAAACAGAATAAAACAGACGCTCTGAAGGAAAAAGGATGTAATGTGACACATTTCAGCGTTTAAAAACAGACTAGCAAGTCCACAGCAAAAATGCTGAATTTGTTGACTCTTTTTCAGCTTTTATGATTAAATAAAAATATTTTCTTTCCAGAAAAGGTTACTTTTTACAACCACTCACTTGAGTATTGTTTAATCAAATGTGTTTTTTTTTTCTTTGTTTGGGAAAAAAGTAAAAAAGTGATTTGGCTTCATCTCAAATTGTTAAAAATGCTGATAAGGTGATATTTAAATAATTATTCATGAGCGTTCTTAAGTGTTTTTGGGGGGTTAAGCTACATTTAGCAATGTTGAAAATGAACCACTTTAACTTTATTGGTTAAGGCACAGTCATTCTATTTTTTTTTCTCATAGTGAAAAATAAAGTATTTTGTTCTGGAATTCAGACAATATCGTTCCCGATAAGAACAAATATCTCATAATTTACCAAAAGAGAAGCGTCATGATTGGGTAAAAGCAACAGATTCGGTTGGAGTGCTTAATGCTGTGACCATTAAATAAAATTAATTTTACAATTTTTATTACCATGAAAGGTTTATTAATATTCAGGTAAAGTCATACTATTTAAAAAAAAAAAAAAGTTCTGTTACAGCTTTGGAATACATATTGTATACATATTGTATCGTGAGCCACATATCCCAACATGTATCGTATCGCCAGACTCTTGACAAAAACAGCTCTAGCATATATCAGCTGCTTACCCATCAAAAAGGGGCGATGGGGGCGGGTAACTTAACAACGCTGCATGCAGCTTTTATATTTTTGGTGTCTTTTAGCACTAAAAACAATCTAAAATCCTAAGAAATCCCCTAAACTTTACCTGTAAGCATTCATGGTCTGTTTCAGCTGGTCGTAAAACACAAACTCTGGGTCTCTGAAGAGAAAGAAAAGCACATTTCATGGAGTTAATCTACTCTTAATGTCTGGAGACTTCATGATAAAACTATTTAGATCAATTTGAAGCCCATGGAAAATAATATTCATTATTAAAGCATTTCTTACAAAAATGTGAATGAGAATGTTCACCTTTTGTCGGCTTTGACATAATGTCTCTTCACGTCTTTGAGATACCGTCCCAGATGGTACTCCAGCGTGGAGACGACGCTGCTGTCTTTGTCCACCAGCTGTGCGGCGCGGGGCTGCGCGGTCAGCCAGTCCACCACTGCCGACAGCTGCTCCTCCTGCACCTGCTGACGGGAGGTTTGAGAGCCATCAGGACGGACGGACACCGGCGCTCACGGCATCACACTGACCTGTCACTCAACTCAGCGCTGTTTAAACTTTGGCAAAGATGGACATTAAATGCAGATTAACTTTTTAATTAACTTTTTTTTTTTTTTTGCTGTGTCATACTTTTCATTTCTTCATATAAAAAACAAATACATGTAAATACGTTTGCACATGTGTCAAAGTCAAGGCCCGGGGGCCGGATCCGGCCCTCAGGGTAATTCTATCCGGCCCTCCAGATCATTTTGTGTTATTGTTAATAATGGCTCAATGTTATCTTGCGTTCATTTCTAACTTGTATAATTCTGACAAAATAGATTTTTTTGGAGAGTAAAATATTGAAAGTTATTTAAGGTTTAAGTTAATTTATTCTGGAATAATATTCCTGCCTTTTTATTATTCATAATTATGTTAAAAAGTTATAAAGTTATATGTTTTAAAATTGGCATTCTGCTAGCTTTTTGGACTGTTTTGGAATTTACTAAGATTTTTTTAGGCTATTTTGGAGTTTAGCTAATATTTCAGCTACATGCTAGCTGTTTTGGCTAATCTAGGCTTTTTTAAGTTTTTTAGGCTAATTTGGTATTTAGCTAATATTTTAGTTGGCTACCAGCTTCAGCATTTATAGCTTTCAGCTTCAGCGTTTTCATCTATTAGCTTCAGCATTTTTAGCAATCAACTTCAGCATTTTCAGCTATTAGCTTCAGCATTTTCAGCTATCAGCTTCAGCATTTTCAGCTTTCAGCATTTTCAGCTATCAGCTTCAGCATTTTCAGCTTTCAGCATTTCCAGCTTTCAGCATTTTCAGCTATCAGCTTCAGCATTTACAGCTTTCAGCTTCAGCATTTTCATCTATCAGCTTCAGCATTTTCAGCTATCAGCTTCAGCATTTTCAGCTATCAGCTTCAGCATTTTCAGCAATCAACTTCAGCATTTTCAGCAATCAACTTCAGCATTTTCAGCTATCAGCTTCAGCATTTTCAGCAATCAACTTCAGCATTTTTAGCCATAAACTTCAGCGTCTTTCTATGTGTGTTTTTAACACGTTCTTGTTGCATTTTTCTCATAGTAGAGACTCTATTAAAATAATTTACAATTAAAACTGCATTTCTGAGAATTTCTTAATTCAAATTGTGTTTAATCAGAAAACCGAATGCTTGAAAATGCTCCGACTAATGACGCCGCTACTGAAATGGGCGTGCTAAAGCCTCCTGGGAGCTCACCCCGGCCCGCTCACTCTTAGGAGTGTGAAACATGGTGAGCGTTCAACACTCATGCTGTAGAGAATTACGATTCTGGCTCAAAACTGGATTAATCTGATATTGCTAGTCAATATTTTTGTGCCGCTAATGTTAGCTTGAAGCTATAAGCTCACGCGTGATTACGCAAATGAGCTCTCAGCGACAGGGAGGGAAGCGGGTTGCTCTGTATCAAGTCCCGCCCCCAACCCCGAATTGTGTTTCTAATGAGCTACTGCAGCTGTGCATTAAAATACGTCTTAAAAAACGACAAATTTTAGCTAAACACTTCAAAATTAAAAGATCACTGATTTTATGATAGAAAAAAATGGTTAGATTGTGACTTTAACTACTTTCTGCCTCAATTACTGTCTTAACTGTTTGCAAAACAACTCAAATCCTGTAAAACAGACAAATGCTGAGATTTTTTAAATTTAAATGCTCTGCTTTAAAAATATGTCCTCATTTTTTGAAAGTAGTGACTTGATTTTGTTTTGCTTTTCTGACGTCTTGAGCAAACCTTTAATACCGGGACATAAAAGATTTAAGACTTACCATTTGCTCAGTGAAAATCTGCAGGTCTCCAGGAGCCCCCTTTCCAGAAAAACAAAAACAACATCAATATACAACAAAATAAAATAGAAAAAATAAAAAAAACATATCTGGTGCTAAAAGTCTGCTTTTACCTTTTCTGTGAGGTTGTAGATGACTCGAGCCAAAGCTTCTGCAACCACCTTTGTGTTCCTGCCGAGTCTCTTTACGTCGACATGAGGCCTGCAAAAAAAACAAAAAAAAAAACACATTTGAAACATAAAGAAGGAAGCAGAGAAAGGGTAAAACAGCATCTGTTTTGACATATGTACTAAAAGAAACTATGGGAGAAAAGGCAAAAATAAATAATTGCATCTCTACAATGAAAACATTGACATTTTTGCTTCAAATATGGGCTAAATGAGTTGCTTTATTCTGGAAAAATATTCCTCCCTTTTTATTATTCATAATTATGTTAAAAAGTTACACTTTTAAAGTTTTAGAGATTGGCATTCTGACTGGACTATTTTGGCATTTAGTAAGATCTTTTAGGGTATTTTGGAGCTTAGCCAATATTTCAGCAACATGTTAGATGTTTTGACTAACCTAAGTTGCTTTTTTTGTATTTTAGGCTAACTTGGCATTTAGTAGGGATGTCCCGATCAGGTTTTTTTGGGCCCGATCCAATTCCGAGTCATTGGATTTTGTATTTGCCGATACCGAGTCCCCATCCGATACTTTTTTTTAACACATTTAAAACATGAACAAACTGAATAAAAATATTTGTGTTGTCCCTTATTTATATTTTATTAACATTCTTTTATCATTATAAACTTCAATAGAACACTTCTATGAAGAAACTTTATTGAACAATTAAAAAAAGGGCAAATATAAACTAGGAAATAAAATACTATTTTCTTGTTATATAAGTGATAAATAGTCATGTGACAAACATCTTTGGAGCTTTTGAACATTTTTAACCAAATGTGATTCCTGTCCTCATTTAAAATTCTTAAAAAATAAATGATGACTTTGTTTTAGCATGAATTTGATGATGAGTGTTCATGACTAACTGATATCCTTATTAGTTTTCATGTATTAAGAGTTTTTTTTTTTAATTATGTGATTCTATTCATAAGTTCTTAAGTCATCCCATTTGCAGTTTTATGACCACAGTGGTTCATTTTCTTAACTGTTATTTCTCTGTCAGATAAATCAAACAGGCATATCAAAGGACAGCTGGGGTCCTAAGGAGTTAAATCACGGCGCTAGCATGTAGCAGTTAGCAGCTGCTGTTTAGCCATCTGTCTGTCTGCAGCATGAAGAGCTTAGCATTAAAAAGAAACAAAAACTCTCGTTTTTTTCTGTTGAAATGCCTTTATAGGTTGTTGTTTGTGTTAGGACAAACCAACAGAGACACCTGCTGTCAGTTTAAAGCGTTTTTAAAAGAGTTATTGATCCCGGAAGTCTGAATCTGTGATCATCTACCTAGCTTAACGGAATTGTTTATGTTAGCCTCCTGTTTAAACTGCTGCTGTATTCTGCTGCATTTTACGGCAATGACATTTTGTGATCTTATCATGACATGCAGACTTCTAGTGGAGTATTTATCCGGAATAATAAGCTTGAAATACAAACGCTGATCATAATAAGAATACATGAAATATCCGATATTGATCGGGGTACAACGTCCGATTTCGATTGAGTCATCAACCATTTGATCAGGCCCGATTTTGGATCATGTGATCGGATCAGGACATCCCTAACATTTAGCTAATATTTTAGCTGGCTATCAGCTTCAGAATTTTATGTTATCAGCTTCAGTATTTTATGTTATCAGCTTCAGCATTTTCAGCTTAAGCATTTTATGCCATCAGCTTCAGCATTTTCAGCTTCAGGGTTTTTAGCTTCAGTGTTTTCAGCTTCAGCATTTTATGCCATCAGCTTCAGCATTTTCAGCTTGCATTTTCAGCTTCAGCGTTTTCAGCTTTAGCATTTTATGCCATCAGCTTCAGCATTTTCAGTTTCAGGGTTTTCAGCTTCAGCATTTTCAGCTTCAGCATTTTATGCCATCAGCTTCAGCATTTTCAGCTATCAGTTTCAGATTTTTTTGCTATAAGCTTCAGCCTTTGCAGCTTCAGCATTTTATGCTATCAGCTTCAGGATTTTTAGTTATCAATTTCAGCATCTTCAGCTATCAGCACTAGTATTTCAGCGGCCAAATTCAGCTTACAGCAAACATTTATTGAACATTCTAAAACTACCTTTTTAAAACTTTAAAACCATAACTTTTATCATAATTATGAACTATATAGATAGCATTACCTGCGATAATGCTAGTGTGAATGATTTTATCCTGTTCAGCCCGCAGCCTGAAGTGTCTTTTGGATTTTGAGTTTGACACCCCTGGTCTAAACCTTTTCTGAAACAAATTTACTTAAGAAAGAAGCCTCTCAAATAGAGTAAATAAATAAAAAAAGGAGATAAGATGGTAACTGAGTGATTCAATCGGTCTGCAGTAATAAACCCACCCAGAAGGGGGCTCTCCCGCTCCGTGGCGAGAGGAGAAGGACACTGACCGCACGTCCATGATGCTGGAGCGCTGAACTGAGCGGTGCGAGGGGAGATGAGACAAAGTGAAGGCGGGCAGACGGCGGATCCCGAAGCGCTCGTGCTCCCAGGCCAGCATGTCATCGGCTAAGTTGATTTTCTTGTGGACCATGGAAAACTTGACCTCTGGGTACTGACTAGATATCACCTAGAAGCATGAAAAGACCACATGAAGGAAACATAAGCTACTAAAGCTCATATTAATGATTTATAAACCTTATTTTCATTGAAGTTAAGGAGTAAAAAATGTTGACATTGCTTTGATTTACTGTTATTTTTAAACTGTTTACACGATCATTCCAGTAGATTTTGAAGGAGAAAAGCGGCGTGAGCGCCGCTTTTCTCCTTCAAAATCTACTGGAATGATCGTGTTAAGGGTTGAAAAGTTACAGTATGTTAAAGAATTTGTGTTTTTAACAGCTAAATCTTCAGCTTCTCACCATCTCCAGCTCTTTGAGCAGAGAATACTGAGGAGTTCCCTCCTTAGGAGGCTTAGAGACATGGAGGTGCAGAGAGTCTCCGTTTCCCACGGTGTCCAAACACATCACAAAGGCTACGTTGTCCTGCAGCAGACTGGAATCTGTAAAAAAAAAGGTAAAAATAGTATCTTTTTATTATAATTTTTTATTAATTTTTAGATCATACAACAACAAATAATATCACATTGACAACAAAAACAACTGAAAATAAAGTAAAGGAAATCAGGGAAAAAGAAAATACATATAAGGTGTGATACTACAATACATTGTTAGTCTTAAGTTTACTACATTTCCTCATTTACTTTATGTTTCACATAGTTTTATAGGGGTTGCTGGTGTCATTCAAGAACTGCTTCCACTTATTCCACTGCTCATCGTATTTATATGTCTTTAGTTTAAGGTTATTAAAATGATCAATGTTAAAAAAAAAAAAAAAAGAAAAAGTACACAAGAAATTGAAATCATTTTTGTTTCTTGTAATAGTTTGAGACATAATTCAGTTTCTGTGAGTTCAAGGTCAGTTTGTTTTTTAAATAAATGGTTTATTTTATTGCATTTCAGATGTAAAACTTCATTAGGTGAAGCATCTAGTTAGTGTTTTCCTAAAAGCCGTGTCACACTGCTCAAAAAAATTTCCGTCCACTTATATAATTTCATTTTTTAATGATATATGTGTGATATACGTAATTTTTAAGCGTTTCTTGAGTTCGTCGATGGGTCCTTACGTGAATTTTGGTTGGAAACTTATGAAGAATTACGCAGTTTATGCATATTTTACATTGTTAATACGCAATTATGTAAATCTTGTGTGTAATTTTTTTTTAGATGCATACGCAAATTAGTGGTTTTCCACTTCCGACCCACATAAACTATATTACCAAAAGTATTGGCTCATCCATCCAAATGATCAGAATCAGGTGTCCTAATCACTTGACCACAGGTGTATAAAATCAGCCCTCAGACATGCAGACTGTTACTACAAACATTTGTGAAAGATGTTCTGCTCTCAGGAGCTCAATGAATTCCAGCCTTCTCCACCAACATCAGTGTGTGACCTGAAGAAAACACTCGTGGTTCCCAGAGGAGTTGAAGTTGGACCCACAGCGTATTAAACTCTATGGGTTAGGAAAGCGATGGTACTTCAGTTCATATGCGAGTCAAGGAAGGTGAGCAAATATTTTGAGTAATATAGTATCTGTCTATGTAAGTTTAAGCCTCCACTTTGACATTTATGGGTTAAGGAAGACTCTATATGACATTTTAAGGGTTTTCAACCATTTTAAAGGAGCGGCTGATATTTTACAGAGGGGAAAGATAAACTTTACCCTCAAAAGTTAAGGGAAACTGGACTCTTAAAAAAAAAAAAAAAACAGATGCTAAGTTTAGCCTCCTACAGACTGTTCCACCGGTCCATGAAAATATTGTCAAACATTAAATCAGTCTGAAAAAGGTTGGAGGATCACTGCCTCAGGTCACTGAACGGTACCTGTGTGGTCCAGATTGTCCTCCAGCCAGCGCTTGGTGCCTTGGTAGTTAAACTTTCCACCCCCCGAAACAAAGAAAAGTAAGTTGTATCTGGAAAATACAGACAAACAAGAAATAAATCTTGAAAAGTACCCCAATAACCCACACTTTAAGATAAAAAACACTCATTATCCCCATTATTTTCTTAGGAATCAACTAAAACCAATTCCAGTACCTTTACTGACTAAGCATATTTAAATAGTACTCTATATAAATTATTTATAGAGGGTTTTATATGTTGTGAAGTTGAAAACAAAAACGGATTGTTTTGATGATGGGAGGCTTTTATTTGACTGAAAACGTGCATTAACTCACGCAGCGTGTGTCCTCTTGTAGGTGTAGAGTTTGGAGAAGAGACGAGCCAGTTCCAGCAGCATGGACACGCCACTGCCGTTTGAGTCGGCGCCGTACGACAGCCACTACGAACGAGATAAGTCACCTGAATCATCTACCGCCTTCAACAGGCAGGTGCACATCTCAGGGTTACCTCAACTACCATTCTGAAGACCAAAAACTGTCATTTTCATTTTCTTGTGACATTTTTCTGACGATGGAGGTCAGAAATTAAGAAAATTGAGGTTAAAATTTTATTTTTTTATTCAAATTGTTGTTAATCGGGAGCAGAGAAAAAATGTTGTTTGAAAAATGTATTTGTGAAGTAGAACGGATGCTGGGGGGCCACAAGCTTCCTGCCACCCTGCAGAGACTATGTCCAAAAAAGTGATAAGTTTTTTTTTTTTACATTTCTATTGAATAATCATAATTAAAAATGCTTTAAAAAAAATCAAATCATGATCAGAGTGGGTCTTTAAAAAAGTCTGCTCATTTATGTTTTTATGAGTTGAAAACTCACTGGAGCGACACCGAAGGAGTCATAATGAGCCACTAAAACGATAGTCGGGAGGTCCTCTCCTCCGACTCCAGTGAGGCGACCCTGCAGAGAAATCGGGAGAAATTCAAGTTAGATCATTCTACACAAACACCGAACACTTCAAATTTCTGAGCCAAAAGACAGACATTTTCTTTGAATTTCAAACGTGTATTCAGACACATTTTACTTTCTATATAACATTCTATTGATCATGCAGTTTTAAATCAAAATCAAAAACCCGAGTCCTTTTCTAGGACATAGTTTTATTAAAAAATTAACAACTGAATTCCCTCTTTCCTCCCTGTACATCAATTTGAATAAAGGAATATTCAGAAATGCAATTTTAAGATTTTTTTTTATTTATGTCATCAATCATCAGAAAAATGCAACAAGAACATGTTAAAAACACAATTTTCATCAGAGTGGGTCTTTGATAAAAAGAAAAATTCCTCAGATGTTTAAATTGAGTCATTCAAGGTTTTGATTTGCAGTTTGGTGTCTCACCTCTAGGCTGGTGATGGCCCAGTCGCTGATCGCCTTGCTCTGAGCGCCACTGGTCACCATTTGAAAACCGTTAGCTGTGGCTGTATGCAGCAGCACTGTCAAAATAAAACAAAAACATTTGAATTGTGTGATTTCGTTTATGTGGTAAATGAAAGAAAGCTGTAGGACGACTGAGAACCTTCTGCTGCAGATAAGGAGCCCTGAGAGGAAGAGGAGGTGAGGGTTTGTGTGTAGATGGACATAAGCTCATCATCCTCGATGGCGAAGTACACGGGGACGATGGTCTCAGTGGTCAACATGTCTGGCTCCAGCTCCATGAACTGCTGCAGAACAGTGAAGAACAGCACTGTTTTAAAGACTTTAATTATATACTTTATAAACTGTTATTCGCTCCACTCGCTTTTGAGTCATGCTTCAAATATAGACCAGAGCAACAGTGCCCAACTCTGTTCTCAGCAGTTATTATGGGAACAGAGAAGCTTTCACTTCAAAACATGCAAATTATTTTGGGGATCAGAGGAACAACAGGCTTAGTTACTAATTCCTAGAATCCATTTCTCAGAACAACACCAGTGAGAAGAGATTCTGAAGTCAATGCTTTAGTGCATCTTTACCTGCAGTACGTCCTGCGGCATCGCAGACATGTTCTTTGGCAGCATGATGACCACGGCCCCCGCCGACTGACGTAGAGCTTTCTGATACTTGTCGAAGGAGAAGTCAGCCAATCGCATAATAACACAGCGGCGACTTAGGACATCTGCCTCCACAGTGCGAGCCTCAGTGTTTAGGATGGAGTTCCTGGTACCTGATGATAGAAATAAAACCATCTATTGGTTTGGATTCACTTGTGTGTTTGATTAAAGCCTACATTTATAGAATCTAAAGACAGAATGCTTAAAAAGATGGTTAAAATTGCTACTATGTTTACAGAAAAATTGAGAATGTCAGATTTTTAATATTAAAAAAAGATGGATTTTTTGGCATATCTGTGCAGAGAAACGGATTGAACATCTACAAACTCCACACAAAAATGGATCAGTGCTTGGGACATTAAGCTTTGGCTTGCTCTTAAATGGTTAAATCAGAGTAGGCCATCTCTGCTAATGGTCAACTACTCTGTTAGCTGTAAAAGACAAAATGTTTTAAGTACCACCAATCATACACAGGAAAAATGGCTTGTTATAGATTAGAGGTATAAGAAGATAGCAGCTGCCCTGGTCCCAAACATAACTGCTAAATTACACAAATCACCAATATAGACCTAAAGAGGAGCATAAATTTTAGTTTGGTGACTATAACCCTGTAGAATAGCAAAAATCAATGGAATACAATATAAACATACTTTAAATGACTAGTTTACATAGGAAAATGGAGGATAATAAATTATGAATGAAGGGCTTCCCCTTTTTTTCTTCATTGTAAAAGCTTTACTATGCATATTTGGTTCATTTTAGAGCAGCACAAAACAGTTGGTTGCTTCACAAACAGTAGTGATTGACAGCCAAGCTGAATATTTGTTTATTTATGATCCTAACAGAGCCAGTAAGTTAAAAAAAAAAAAGAAAACACCAGATGTGACTTTATATACTCATATTTATGAATTCATGTCATCAGCTCATAAAAACGAACAAACTCTTGCAAGATTTGTAATTGTTTTAAGCCTACAAAGCAATGTAATTTATTGTTGTTTGAAAGTGATTTATAAATAAAGTTTTGATTTGATTTCATTGGGGGCTTTTAAATATTACAGAACTTGGTCATCTTCAATATTTAACATGATTGGTCAATAATAGACATCAGGTAAAGTAAAAGAGAAAGAGCTAGAAAATCAAATTTTAATGCCGCGCCCTGATTTAGTAGTTAAGGAGCAACTACACGCTGCATCAGACTGCCCAAGCTAGGCTAGGTTAGCTTGCTAGCTAGCGTTCCTGTTACCGTTTTATACATTTACAATTACAGGTACGTGAAATTATTACAGTATTGTAAAGCACAAATAATATAAATTATCGGCATTTTAACTTGTCAAAGTTTTCCGAACACCATTTAACGTTTCACGGGAAGAACCGACGACAGCTTACCGTACGGCTGTCCCTGGAGGTCGTACTGCTGCATTCGGTACACCGTGAACTCATGCGCCGCCTCGGCTGGCAGCGGGGACACCAAAATCAACACCGCCGGGATAAACACAATAAACGTCAGGGGAAAGGAAGATTTGAACATATTGTCAAACACCTCACTGGCTTCCTCGAACATTGTGGCGATTGAATGGACACTTCAGCAAGGGGCTAAATGGTGTGCTCAACTGTCACTTCGCTCAGCACCTGACAGCCGAGCATAGGGGGCAATTATGATCAGGCAAGTAACCGAACAACCCCGGGCTGTAAGACTGGAAAGACATACATTAAAATGTCTGAAAGCCGTTTTTCTGAATCATAAGTACCTATATAAATGATTGCATTTACTATTCACAATTTTTCAAAGCACCAAATATTTAATTGTTCGAAATATTAATTTTGTACAGGAATATTCTAGGGCAGCTAAAATGAAAGTGCAGTAGGTAACACAACACGACGCTAGATGCCGCCCTTTACTGCACACCGGTAGGAACGAGAAAACCTTTTGTCAGATCTAAAGGAGATAAATTGCTTTTTTCTTTAAACTTTCATTAAGTATAATATATTTTTGGTGATTATTATAAATAATATTACATGATATCATATTTTTTTTTCATTAATGATCAAATTCAGCCAAAAATACTATCAAAAACGAAATAGAAAAATAAAACTCAGGAAAAATGCAGCTATTTTTATTTTTTTCAATACACTTTCATCCATATTATTAGGCCAAATGGAATAACTACACATATATATATATATAAAGAGACGAGAGTGATATCTGTGTGTGTCCAACTGGCAGAAGAAAAAAAATCATACATAATTCAAACTAACTT